>NC_050514.1:31419167-31445247 GCF_002922805.2 Oryzias melastigma | reverse complement strand
TTTTTTTTAATTATGAGGTCCTGCAAGTGTTTTTTTCTTTGTGTCCAGACCAAACAGAAACAGTGTTGGAAATTAAATAATTTCTTTAAGAAGAAATTGACCCTCATTTTTCTCTGAACTTATTGGTTCAGAGACTTACCGTTAACATCAAACATAACAAGAATTATGACACATAATTGTGATAATCCTTGGAATAATTCCTTGGAACTTTGAGTCTAGCTTTGCATAGTATTACAAAGATATTTCACAATGTTTTGACCTCGTCTCGCATTTTTTGTGGATGTATACGTTTTATTGTGTCTTTACATGTTTGATCTCAATTTTCATGATTTTAGAAATAAAAAATAACAATATTTATAACTTGGAACTGAGTTTTTTGACAGTTTCAGGTTAATTGTGGAACTACTGTGTAAAATAATAAAAAAAAAAATATGCAAAAAAGAAGCTGGGGTTGTACTACTGTAAAAAGATTGGTGTCAAAATTTGCCACAAAAACGGTTTTAAAATAAATCCATTGAGTGAACTGTAAAGTAGAAAACGAATGCTCAAAAAGGCCCCAGAGTACTAAAGTTTTTAAGGTGATTTTTAGATTTCCCTGCTCCAAACTCCGTCTGTTAGCATACTTTGGAGATTATCACTGACTTTCACAATCATCAACTCTTATTTGCATGTTTGAAGCAAACTTTCATGATTTTCCCTGATTCTAAAAACCTAATAAATAGCCTCAAAATACGCCACATCAAAACTCCCTAAAGGTTAGATTTTCCTCTTTTGGAGATGTCATCTAGAAACATATCAAAAGATTCTAAACAGAGTTTGACATTTCCTAGAACATGGGAGGAACATGACATAAAAGGTGTCTTTGTATTTCTGCTCAGGCTGAAAGGTTGACTTTCCGTCATAAGAGTCCATGAGTGTTGAAGGATAAGTGGCATTAGTTTGAGTAAAAGCACAAAAGCAGCCACAACGAGAATGAATCAGCCATCATCAGCAGGTGAGACTGAATAGAGACCGCGATGAGGTGAAGCTCATTTCCTCCTTTTCTCTCCGGAAGCTCCGGTCTAAGAGGATCAAACTCAGGTAATGAAGTCAAAAAGAATGAAGGAAATTAGAGAAAGTTAACCTGAATGTGCAAAAATTAACTTGTTAAACACATTGTTGTCACAAGTATTCCACAATTAGATTAGTTTTAATGATAAAAGAAACAAAAAAAAGACCAAACTGTTCGTTTCTTCAATAAATCGTTACTCAGTCGCACATTTAATCTTTACCAATGTACAGTGACGTCTGTTCCCTGCTAATTACAAGTGACTTGTTTGAAAAAAAAAAAAAAGATGAGTAATTTAATGCTTTAGGGAACATAATATTATCCTTCCAGTAAATCAATGTGAGTACATAAAAAGGAAAACAAAAGCTTCACTCGCCAATAGCAGTCTCACAGTAGACAAAAAAATTCACTTATATTAAATTACAAGAGCAAGAAAATCTTTTCATGTTAGAACATAGAAGAGCAAACACATTTTAGCAGATTTTGAAGCAAAGTCTTTTATTAGTATTTTTAAAAATACTGTTTGTTTTCTGAGACATGATGTATTGTTCTATTTCTCTTTTTTTTAATTTCACAGTTTGCAGACCGAAAATGTTGAATTCAGTCGTTAGGATTATAAAATGTTAACATTTAATATACCTTAGTTCTAAACCTCTTAAAGAAGTCTACACAAACTATTTAAAAATATGACTATCCATTTACTCATTTTCAGAATGCCTTTCTGGGTAACAGGGTTGCTGGAGCCTATCTGAACTACTGTTGAGTGAAGGTGTAGTAGAAAACAGAGGGACATGCTGTAAACTGAATGTGACCACTAAAGACGCCAAAGCTGTAAATGCTAAAGCTGAAACCTCGCTAAAATATTTGCTAAATGCCAAATTAGCCAAAAAAACTGGAAACATATCAAAATTAGCCAAAAATATCTAGCATAATGCTAAAGTGTTAGCTGAACTCAAAATTAAAGAAAAGACTGGAAACATGTCTAAATTAGAAAAAAATGCTATCTTAATGCTAAAATGTCAGCTAAAATTAAAACTAAGCAAAAAACTGGAAACATGTCTAAATTAACCAAAAACAGCTAGCATAGTGCTAAAATGCTAGCTAAGCTCAAAATTAAGCAAAAGACTGGAAATGTGTCTGAACATTTTGATACCAGGATTGCTGAAATTGCTGAGATTGATTGAGTTTTTACGTATTGAAAAATGTAAAGGAGCAGGAGAATGTCTTTATTGCGAATGTTGTAAAGCATTAACACAACTAGGAGTGGTCATGGCATCCAGGAGAAGTCACAGATAACCTTCAGAGAACAAGTCAAAATAAAACCCGATACCAAAGCACAAGAGAATGTCCATCCTGCACCATAAAATAAAACTTTTTTTCTTTTCTTTTTATCTCCAAAAGGTGAAGTTGGAGGCCAAATTTATGTTGAGTAACAGTGGGGTTTTACGGTTTTTTTTAAGTACTAATTTTCCCATATCGGGGATGTGGCTGCAAGTTTCTCCCCAACAATTGTATATTTTTATCCTTACCTTCTATAGTTATTCCATAAAAGAGATCCTGAAGGCTGTCTGTGTAAAAGGCATCTCTGTGACAATCAGAATCTCAATCCAAGGCTCCCCGTCTTTTACTTCAGCCTCTCTTTTCTGCTCTGTGACTTTCTCTTCCTGTCTTGCAGCGCCTGCACGTCCACCAAGGTTATCTCTTCCATCGATTCTTATTATCAGCTTGTCACTTTATCTGTTACCCTTGCACCCCGCCTACTTAATGCTAACTTGATTAATTATTGTACCCCTCATGGGTCTGGGAGTCCAGAGACTGACTGCAAATCTTGATATAAAAGGATTTTTATGGTCTTTGTTTAACAGTGAAGTTAAAGCTCGCATCGCAAAATCCTACGTCAACTGTTAGATTTTGAGGTTTTTTTTATTTTTATGACAACTTAAAGAACATTTCTGATGCAAATTGTGGTTTTAGCATGCTCTTGTGGGACTTTTCTGATGATGCAGGACATAAACAAAAACAAATATTTTTAAATTTCATTTCTGAGTATATATTTATTCTAATTGTTGTGAATCAGGAGCAGACAAAAAAAAATACCATTTGAAAAAGGTCATAGTCGTGACATAAAGTACGCTGGACTGGTCACAATCTCCATTCTGATGCATCCGTTTGTAAACGACTAGATCCATGTATGTCTTTGTTTTCCTTATCTGAGCTGGCATCTGGCTCAAACTGTACGGCTGGATTGCTCCAATATTAGGAGTAACCTCACTGCCTGAGCAGATGGTGCCTGATATACAACTAACCCAGAATTGTAGAAAATATGTATTAAAGCTTAAAATGTGTGGAACCTTAACTGTTTGTAGCATTATTTCATTTTTTTTTTGAGTGGTATGGGGGTACTTCCACTTCCTGTCAAGGACTTCTAGTTGTGGACGTTGATGTCTGCAGCCAGGTCCTCTTGCTAGTTTTGCTCTGCATTTTTGTTGCATGTTAGGTTGAGGGTGTGAGGGTCTGTAAGCTAGCAGGAGAGTGTGTAGGTGTAACACACGTCACCATTCCCCCATTTGATCATTTTGGTCACATGGATGAATCACATGGTCCACTGGACTGAAGGAGCCTCTATAAATGGGCTGGCTCAGCTTCCACCTGAAATCAGCAAGTGGGGATGCCAGAGCCTTCAACCAGGTAGAACGGTTGTAGTTGAAATTGACTTTTTGTTCTGTCTTTTGTTGATGCATCAAATGATTTTATAGAATCTGTTGTTATACCTGAAGAATCACTTGTGGATGGTTTTAGTTGGTCTGATCTCATCAGTCTTACCAGGAACTGGTGAGTTGCCAGGTTTGTTTATTGACATGCACGTTACGAGCTATGAGTTGCCATAAGTTGATGTTGCGATGCCAGCCAGGTGCCCGGAGAGGAGCACACACGGAGAAGATCACAAATAAATGAGGGCGAGTTACAGAGTGAGGCGTGCCTAAACCAAACCTGCACACTCATCGACTGACTGAGCAACTCTGCATTTGCATTTAACGGATACAAAGTAACTCTTATGCAATTTCAACACCCTGTGGAACAAATTCTTCATATCATCTGCCTGAGCTGACTGAAAAAGCCTTTCTTTTTTTTGTGTGACCACTATCTGTTCTTGTTTTTTTTTTTTTTTGTTATATTATTTTCTATGAAAATTTTTGTTCAGCTACTCTGTAATTACTGCCCTCAACTCCAGCTGACGATCTAGTGCAGAGGGTCTCAAACAACCGCACAGGGGGCCAAAATCCAAAGTACACCCTAGGTCACGGGGCGAACAGGATAAACATTTATTGAACACTAAAACATATTTTTTTTTTTTATCTTTAAAACTGTAACTTTTAACATAATTATGAACTAGATATATAACATTCTCTGCAATAATACTAGTGTAAGCTGTAAGCTGAATTTAGCTGCTGAAGATGCTAGTGCTGATAGATGCTAAAAATTGATAGCTAAAAGCACTGAAGCTGATAGCTGAAAACGCTTAAATTAATATCTAATAACGTTAAAGCTGATAGCCAGCTAAAATATTTGCTTAATGCCAAATTAGTCTAAAAAACAAAAAAAAAAAAAAATAGGTTAGCCAAAACAGCTAGCATGTCGCTGAAAAAATAGCTAAACTTCAAAATATCCTAAAAACTAAAAAAGAAAAAGTTTAAATTAGCTAAAACAGCTAGTGTGTAAATATTAGCTAAACTTTAAAACACCCTAAAAACTAAGAAAAAAAGTCTAAATTAGCCATAACAGCCGTAGCTGAAATATTGGCTAAACTCCAAAACAGCCTAAAAAACAAAACAAAACAAAACAAAAAAAAAAATACATAAATAAGCCAAAACAGCTAGGATGTCAACCAAACTAGAGTTCTTTAGCTACAAAGTGCTCCATAAACGTAGAGCTCTCAGTAAGAGGGAGAAATGGCGAGGGCGGAGCTGATCTGCGCAAATAGTCCCACCCACAATTTGGAGGCGAATTTCTAAAAAAACTCCTGCCGCTCTGCAGGAACTGTCCTAAAAAATGACAGGTTTTTTTCATTTTGTTTCAATGAAACCAAACAAATATATATAATCATATAATTTTCTGTAAACTTTACTGACAGTTTGCTAGGCTTCATCCTTTATGACAATGAGGAAACAAAAAGGGCAAAAATAAAACTGAAAGAGAAGCGTCTAAACTGCATGATAAACGACTTTTTATCCTGATTTGTATTTTTCAGCATCCTATATTGGATCTATTTTGCTTTTCAGATAAAACGCCTATTACAACAAAGAAGTGTGTGCCATTTGAAGGATCTATCACTCTTGCAAATTGATGTATATTTGTTCTGGCAGGAAATGCCTACCGGATAAGAACAGATCAGCATATTAACAGTCAATTAAAGCTACTCAAATGTCTCCTGCTGCCAACAGCTTCTGAAAGGCACTCTGTTGCCTTGAGCAACACAATCTGTATATTTGCAGTGGCAGGTAATTCAAACATAATGTGCATACATTCAGAAGACATTACAGAGCTGGATTATAGCAGCAGAAGTGGCTGACATTTTCTGTTTGTTTAGGTCCTGTTGTGACAAAGCCATTTAGTGTGCCACCACTAGTATAACAGCTTTTTAATGCATCGGGATCATAAGCATCATGCTGCAGTTTGTTTTACTGAAATTCTCACAATGCAATAAGTGTTTTATTCAAGTGTATTTAAGATTTGGAAGAATTTGTTCAGTATGTGTTGGAAGTCACTTGAGCAAAAACTAAATTTTACATACAAAAAAAAAAAAAAACGTGTTTTATAAACACAGCTTCTCTGTTACAATAAGTCAAATACAGTTCTTTTTTTTTATTATGCACTTGAGCTTCACAGGTAAAATGTGATAGATACAAATTCAGAGTAACCAGATCTCTCATTGTGTTCAAAAATGAGATGGCTGCTGTGAACACTTCCAGTCAGAGACGTTACACTGAGGGATCCTGCGGTGAATTGTTGTTTAAGGGCTGTATTTTGTACTGCTGTGAAAAGAAGTGTGCCTCTACAAACCAAAAATGTTACTATATCAGTCAGTTATTTCCAATTGTGCAGAAATTGTATTTTTTAAAATGGACGTGTTAAAAATCAAACTGAGCGAGTGTGAGCTGCAGCTGCATAACTTAAAAAAACAACACCAAGTGCTCCAACATTCCACAGGCTTTTCACATTTTCATTTGTTCAATCATTGTTTTTGCAGGTTTGATGTGGATCTGACTAGTTTTGAACATTTAAGACATTTTTAAGTTTGGTTGGGTTTTGAAATGTTCTGCATTCATTATTTTTTTTTTTTTAATTTTGGTCTCTATCTTTTGCAGCTTAGCAAAAATGCATAATCACTTTTTTTTGTTATCCATCTTCGCTTCTATTTGGTACAGAATCCTCCCCTTTATGCAGTATTCCCAGCGACTGATTCATGTGGCGATCTTACTTTCTCCGTCTCTTTTTGGATGCCTGGAAAATTCGCTGCTAAGGGCTCATAAACCTGATGCTCCGGTCGCGTGTGGGAGGAGCCACTGTCCAAATTCTTTAGCCTCATCGTTAGATGGAAGCATTGACTATATATCTAATTTACAATGAATGAAAGACATGGATGATTTTGAGAGATCAGGTTTATTTATTTTTAGGAGCTCTACAAAAATATCTGTAAACATGTTTCAATGTCTAGATTCATGGGATTATTCTCCCAGTATGGTAAAGTTCACCTTCTACTACAAGGAGCTGCGTCTGAATGATAGTCGTTTTCCTCTCAGAGTGATACAGTTTGACAAACATTGTTCTGCATTAGTCAGAGGAGGGAAAGATGAAAATAAAAAATATATTAGCCAGCATTTTTATTTGTATTGTATTGATGCAAATAAGAAAAATATAAAGTTCAGAAGGAGAATGATCAGATTCTCATGTTGGTTTTAGACTCTATCTGCAGGTTGGGTCAAAAACTTATCACAGGCCAAATCTGAGCCCTGATTGGTTCTGTCAAAGTTCAGTCGTGGCTCACGAGACATGACTGGCAACTCACAAGACTTAAGTTGTGACTTAAGTAGCTATCCAGAAGGCTTGAGTCATGATCCATAAGATTTGAGTTGCAACACAAGAAACTTGAGTTGCCACCCATGAAACTTGAGTTGTGACCCACAAAACCTGGGTTGGGACCTGTGAGTTTTGAGTTGCAACCCAAGAGATTTGAGTCGTGATCCACTAAACTTGAGTCGCAGCCCACAAAACTTGAGTTGCTATCCACAAGACTTGAGTCGCGAGCCCCGAGACTTGAATCACGACCCTTTAAAACTGAGTGCGATCCATGACTCTTGAGTCAAGATCCACGAGATTTGATTCATGATGTTCAAGAATCGGGTCACGACCCATTAAAATTTAGTCACAACCCATGAGACTTGAGTTGCACCCCCACAAAACTTGGGTTGGGACCCGAGTGACTTGAGTTGTGACCCACGAGACTAGAGTCATGATGCACAAGACTTGAGTCGCAACCCACAAAACTTGAGTTGCTATCCACAAAACTTAAGTCGCGAGCCCTGAGACTTGAGTCACGACCCATTAAAACTGAGTTGTGACCCATGACTCTTGAGTCATGGGTCCACGAGATTTGAGTCATAATTCAATTCAATTCAATTCAATTTTCTTTATATAGCCCAAAATCACAAAAAAAAATGTACCTCATTGGGCTTCATGCAGGTAATTTTACATATGCAGAAAATTAGTCATAAAATATGAACAATTGCTAAAAATTAAACAGACTAAATAAAACTGGTTATCCCTGCCCTTAGAACATTCCCTCCCTGTAAGGAATGATGCCAAGACTTGAGTCACGACCCATGAGACTTGAGTTGTGACCCATAAGACTTGAGTCGCAACCCCCAAGACTTCAGTCGCGATCCACAAAACTTGAGTAGCGATCCACGAGACTTGAGTTGCAACTCATGAGACAGCAGTCAGGTGATGCATTGAAAGTAAGTTGAAGCTATTTGCAGCAGCAGTCAATGCTGTCCAAGAATTGTGCTTGATAATTATTGCATTTTAACCATCATTTTTAACAGTTCTGTTCCTACATGGTTTTAGATCAATTCCATTTTTTTAATAACATATTCGCTGTAAAATGAGCCATGCAGCTACTTGTTTAATTTAAAGATGAATATTAAATTATTTAGATTTTTGTCTTTTTTGTTTTGTTGCCCCGTGTTTGTACGGTAATTGAAATAAAAACAAACTCTGGTTTAAGAATTTTGCAAGACACTCATTTTGCTCCTTTACTCTTTCATATATGTGCACTGCACTTTATATCCGTCCCAGACTACGAATTCAGTAAATGTCCAAGTCTGAAGTGTAAAATGTGACATTAGGAATGTTAAAATAAAAAAAATATAATAATAAAGCTGACTCGGTTGATGATGGACAGTAGTACTCAAAAGTCAAACTGATATCACTCTCTATATGTGGCACAACTCAGTCTTTTGCTTCCTACCACTCTGATGTGTGTGTGCTCACGATAGTGCACACCAATGCAAGAGCTTATTATTTTCAAGGCTACACTTTGCCCCGCCAGACCGAGGCCTTCACCATCAAGCCTTGCTCATTAGCAAGTGAAGGGAAAAAGGAACAAACCAAGAAACGGTTTTTAGTCTCTCCTTTACACAACAGAGATTTGACTCAATGACAAGGCCTCAGACAGCTTGCTACCATCAATAAAACCCAAAATGCAGCACTTGGACTTCATATGCACACTTTAGCAGAGTGTTGCCTTGTTGGGTAATAACATGAGCCTGACAAATGAGGCATGTTATGAGGTAAAAGGATAAACAATGGGGATGTTCCCACCTGCTGTCCTTGTCGGTCAATAAGCCGTGTAGGCCTTCAGATGCTCCTCCCCTTATAAAACCGTACTTCAAGCAGACGAATTTCCTGCTTCTAGATGCAGCAAGCCGTGATTTTTGTGCCTGTGTTTGTGTGCGTGTGTGAAACGCAGCCAACTCTCTCAACACCTGCGAAAGCCTATAATATTCATCTTTGCTTTCACATACTCAACAGCTACTGAAGCACATAAAGTGGTCCAAAATTATGATTAACTGTAGTAATTACTAATTTGTTTAGTGACTTGAAGGTGTTGCAGATTAATGTACTCCTGTATGTCTATTGTACATACTGTACATCTGCTCGTTCTGTTTTTTGTTAATACGTTTTTAGAACATTTGAGAGCTGAAAAGAAGATTGCCATTATGAAAATGCAATCAACCCACTCTGATGAAGACAGTGTTTTTGCAACACACTCTCACTCCAAAGTTGTCACATATTGACATTTGGTTAGGGACGCCTCCGTGTCAAAAGTGATGTTTTGGGTGTCCCAACTCGTCATTTTTTGACGTGCCGGCTGTTCGTAAAATCAAGGGTCTCTAAACCTCAGGATACGGTACCGGATGTGGTACCGGACGCGGACTGGTCCTCGGTACACGTCCAGTACCACGGACGCAGTATAGGGCCAAACCCAGTCCCAGGCACAACCTGGACCCAAATGTGAAGCGGTACTGGGTATCGGTGCGCACCGCGTCCTGGTACTAGACCAGTTCCAGCTTCCGGTCTGGAGGTTAGGGACCTGTGATTTAATGGGAACAGCCAGCACATCAAAAAGTGACGAGTTGGGGACACCCAAAACGTCAAAAAGTGACACAGAGGGTCCTTAACCAAATGTCAATATGTGACGACTTGGGATTGAGAATATGTTGGTTTTATGTGTTTTTAACATGTGCTTGTATTATTTTCTTGATGATTGAGGAAATGTATAAAGAAAATAAAGGTCTTAACTGCTTATCTGAGAATTCTTTATTCAAATTGTTGTGAATCAGGAGCAGACTGAAAAATGTAGTCTGAAAAAAGGCTTAGTTGTGATGTAGAAAACACACTGGGAAGGGAGGCGGGATTTCTCCACATCAACAGTCCCGTCCCACAACTCAGACCCGTATTTCTGATGACCTACTTCCGCTCTGCAGAAACTATGCCCTAATGAACAACACAAGGTTTTTTGACTTTGGCCAAAAACCGCATAATGATAATAATTAAAATTTCACTTGGAATGCTTTAAAAATAGATCAAAAGATGGTGTAGACGGTAGCTTAGGTAAAACTTCAAAAACACTGAAAAAGATGAATAACCCAGAACATGTTTGCCACATCCGACTGTAGTCGAGTTCCAAACTGTAAGCTGCAGTTCCACAAAGTGGAAACTCGGGTCTGTCGCATTTGTTCTTATCAGAAGTTTTAGCTAAAGCATGCTGTGATGTTTTGACAGAGTGACATGACATGAGACATCAAACTGGCTTTTATTATGTTAGGAAGCAACATCACTGCATAAAACATCACTTTTTTACAACTTTTTCATGTGATTCAAAGCCTTAAGGTAGTTACCGTGGCAACAGCTGGTGAAGTCTGTGACTTGTTGTTAAGGAGCTTCAATGTTTTCATGTGTGCATATAATGATAGAAATTGAAATTGAAACTTCAAGGTATTTGGGGATGTGCAAGACAAAACAGGGTTGCACATCTCCACACAGGAAACAGCTACTTTTTTTCTAAGTTTATTTAGTTGATTAGATTTCTTAAATATCAAACAATAGTATGCATTTACAAACTATTTCCTTAACATTTTTAATATCACAAAAAAGTATGTTAATTTCCATATTTCCATCCAAAAATAAAACTTTCATAGAATATAGGTCCAGGACCCTTTGTTACCAACAGTCCAGTCCTTCTCCGCTGGTTCAGGCTCAGAAGTGGTTTGACGCGAGGACCTCGGCAGCTGCAGCCCATCCCGTGAATGTGATTTTTGAAGCTGTTCTTCCACTTCATTCCAATATTTCCGGATGTCTGCAGGTTCTTGAATCTTGTTCTTTATATAATCCATGGCCGTCACTTTTGGTGGTGCGTTTTCTTTCCTACTTCAGTTCGCCTTCTATTAGACTTCCTATCAATCTGGTTGGAAACAGCGCTCTGTCAACATCCAGACTCCTTAACTATGGACTGTGTCTTACCCAGAGCATAGACTGGATCCATGATCGTTTTCATACTAGTTGTCCAATCTGGAGTCTACTCCTATTTGGAATTGAACTGAGACAATTGAATCAATTTAAATCAATTTAATGACAGGTGAGGAACGTTTACAGGTGCTTAGAGTAGCATCACAAAATTTGGGCAGATATATCCAAAAAGATCGGTTTTTGTGGGTTTCCTGAGCTGGAACCCCAATTTATGTAAAAACTAAATAAATTCTAGAAATCAGTTAAACAGTACACCCTGAATCTATATTATATGAACTCTACAACTACATGTTTGAACACTGCAGCAGATGGGCTTCATCCAGATGCAGATAGCAATGTCCACGGCCAAGAACAAGAGCACCTTGAAGAGGGACAACACATGAATCACACCAAACAAAGAGAGGCATGGAAAACTAATGAAAAATAAATAATAAAGAACAGTGGAGAGGAGAGGTAGATAAAAATAGAGGACAGATGGGTTTACTTAATAAACCCATTATAATTACTCTTCATCATAAATAGACATACTCCTATGTACACAGTACCTGGCTCATTAAATTTGCTAAATTTAAAGTTTGCAAACTAGACTTTGATTGCTTGAAAAGGATGGGGAAGAAACATACTTTGATAAACCCACCCCTTCTGTGTTTCGATAAACCTTTTTTTAATGATGTATGAATAAATAACATTTATTGGTTAAACTTCACAATAAAATTATTTAACAAGCTTTATTAACACCTTAACAAACATTATGAATCTGTTTTTAAGACATTTAGTAGCAAAATAAGCCAAATAGAGTTTATTGACGTACTTAGTAATAAATATTAACATCTAAATTGAGACCATTGTCTACAACGGCCATATTAATAAACTACTTACACGCTTAAAAACGTATTAACAATCTTTGTCAACATTATTCTGAGTGTCTCGACTCAGAGTCTCATTACTTCATCTAAAAATGTGATTTTAATCCCATGCAACTCAAGTTCAAAACTCAGTTAAAAACAAGCAGAAACTAAATTAATAAAATTAAAAAAATTGCCCTCCACTTTCCTTTGACACATACCATGACCCCACACTCAATGTATACAGGCATGAAAGTATTCATAAAAGAATCAAAAATAATTTCCACTCAGGTATTTAAAGACTTTCCTAGAATGACAAACTTTTCCTGAAACTCCATTTGACATTTTATTTTATGCCTAAAGATGGTTAGTGTTTCTAGTGGGAATACATTTTTGTAGGTGAGTCCACCACCAATGGAATGTCATGTTACCATCATCCTGTGATGAATTTTAGCTTCATTTTTTTCACCAATGTCCTTCATTTTTCTTTTATCTGACTTTACCTTTTTAAGTAGCTTTTTTTCTTGACCTCCCTCTTTCTCAGAGAGCCACTTACTGTTGACATGTTAAGCATCCAAAGAGATTTTGTTTAGGTGGAGTAACCAGCACAAGAGCCACTCAGGCAGACAGACAAGCACATGCATGAGGATTGAGCAAAACCCAACCAAAATTGAAACTATTTCCTTCTTATTTTTCTTTCTTTCTCTCCTTGCAATCCTTCTGACAAACACCCTTCACCCTGGCAAGCCTTCTTCTCCCCCTCCTTGTCATATGTGTTTTCAGAGCTCCAACCAAGCTTTGCGCCTCCAAGGGAGCTTCAGGCAAGTGTCACTTTAAGTTACACGCCGTGCGTAAAAGCCGGGCACTGGGCTAGCGGTCATAGATCTGTGCAAAATCAGGTCAAATGTCGCAGTCTCTATGCCACCCTTCTGGTGATTGTTACATTTGGAAAGTAGAGGCTTGTGATTTGAGAAGAGGAAAAGACAGCACATTGAGTGTGCTAACCCCCAGTCCACCACCCCCACTGTCTTTGCCAGAGAGTGAATAATGCAGACGGAACATAAGACTGAGAGGAAGCCACAGGGCAGGGAAGGAAAAAAATGCCCGTCGCTTGAAGTTAAGCCGCGTACGACTCTTGTCTATCAGTTATTTTTTGCAGTACAGAGAAAAAAAATAACTTGCAAAGTTTTATTCTGCTCTTCCAAATAGAGCTTAGGCATCCATTATTTTGCTTCAAAATGTCGCAGGAAAAAGATCCATCAAAATAAATTGTCTTCCAATTGCCTTAAACATTTTGCTTTCAACTAGTCAGAATAACTTGATGTTAGGGGGGGGGGGGGTCTCACTGTAAAATAATTTCATTTTTTCAAAGTCATCATTGGTAAATACACTAAGTGGCCATAAAATACTTTTTTAAACCACTTGAGTGAAAATGACCCTTTTTTGTAACTTTTCCTGTCCAACAGCTGAGCAAACAGATTTTTTGTCACAACAGGAGTTTATTGATCTTCTGACATGCAAAGAGTATATTTATATAAACTCCTTTTGTACATTTTTGCTAAACTTTATTTATGTTGATTATGTTTGTATCTTTTCTTTTTCAAATTCTTCCTCTACCTCTACGGCTCCTCCCTACTCCATCCAATTGCAGAGGCATTTGGTGGACAATTGATGTCTACAATATCTATATATTTAAGGGGTAACCCTCACGGTGGAGGGCTCTGAATCCCACAGCAGAAAAACACATTTCTTCACGTGGGTGTGCTCTGAGGCACCAGAGTAGATAGGCCCAATCTGAATTCTTCCCTTCTCCCTTCCGCTTCATTTAGCCCTCCAACCGGAGAGTAATACAAAAATAGTGTCTCATTTTTCAGACGTTACTTTTGTTCGATGATGTCACCAATAATTATCTTCCAGTGCTTGAATATACATAACAACAGCAGTTTTATAATTTTAAAAAGGTCATGCTACAACGAAAGTCATCACTTACATTTATATGTAAACTTCTGTGCTTCAGAGTGCACCCACGTATGTGACGCAGTTGACCCTTCCGACGGAGGACTTCGTATCTCTCCGCTTGGAGGGTGAAATGTAAAAAATGTTTGGACGCGACTTGCACTTGAACTGGCCCTTCAAATGGAGGGAAAGGGAGAAAGGAAGAGCTCGGATTGGGCCTTAGTTTTAGTATGACTTTTTAAAGTTATAAAATGTATTTTCTGAGCACAGGAAACTATGCGCTAACGAAGATGACCGGCGACTATTGATGATGTCATCAAGCAGGAGTGTTGTTTAAATTTGAAAGAATTTGCTATATCTGAATCCCTCTACTACGCACTATGCAGTCTGTTAGCCATTTAGTAGTACTGTCCCAATCTACAATTCCAAAACTGAGTGCCCAAGAAATTTCTCAGAAATCTTTACAAAAAAAAAACAGTTTTCACTGAATTAGCAAATATAGACCACAATGGATTCCGTTTGAAACATTTTTGCAAAAACAAATGTGTTTAAATGTAGTTTTTTTGATAAATCATCCACATTTTCATCACCAGAACACAGTGGAGTCACAAACAGACGTCCCAAAATGTTTGTATTGATTCGATCGGTGACGTCATATCCACCATTTAGAAAAAGAAAAAAAATAGTAATGAGTGTGGTATCCGAATTGTTTGTAAAATCCAGGGCACCAGATACTCCTGCATTATATGGTTTGTTAGTAGTTAGGGATTAGGGTGGGTACTCAGACATAAACACGATTTTTGCATAACTCTCCTGTTGGAAGGCTAAATATAGGTGCAGGGAGAAGCCGTAGGGGTAGTGGAAGAATTCAAATTTGGCCAAAGTGTTCTGTGGTGAGCATTAATATTTGAATATTTCTAAATAGAAAATGAGCCATTTAATTTCACCAATGTAGATACGCACCTGGAGCTCATATGCGGCTTAAACCCAGCACCACTCAGCCTGATGAAGCCCATACAGTACATGAGCAAGGAAACACTTGAGGAGAGAAGATTTTAAGTCTAGATGCCATGACTTGACTTGACTTGACTTCAAGACGTCAACTGAATAAATGAGAACCTTTAACACCAGTAATGTTGCAGACATAAGTAACAAATACACTTTTAAGTACAACTCTTTGACCAATTACGTGATCAACATGAATCAGCTGATACTGACGTGGATTTTCATTTTGGTTTGCACAGATATGCAACACTTTATATTAGTAAAACATATCGGTGCAGGAAAAAGGACGCAGACAAACTTATTTTGGGTTATGGTGCAAAACCAAATCTCTTACTTGGCTTTTATCACTGTGGTACATTTATGTTTTTATAAACTGTTACAAAGCTCTCAGACACAAACAGTTTTTTCCTATAGAGGTTCAGAAATCAACTTACTTTTTTTATTTTTTGGTTTGATTTTAAGTTGAAAAACAACTGAACGAATGATCCACCGATTTTTAACAAACATGTTGAGAGAGAAAATGTGATAGTGCTGACTATTACAGACTATATGCTGCTGAAAGTTAACGCTCACAGTCAGCAGAAGTATATTGTGTCTAATATAAAGCATGTAAAACATTATCCCCCTATAGACTGTGTTTGCAAAAGACTGAGTCGTGATCTAAAGCTAATCTAATGGAAATTGTGTAATCTAATGGAATACATTTTGCTATGGAGCGAAGATGAAAGGAGCACATGAAAAGCCCCTGTGATTCAGCACTGCGACGGAGAGGCACTCTGCTCGCGTCCTTCAGCAGCCGAGCAAACCAGGGGGGCATCATCCGCTGGGGCGGCACAGTCTGTCCTGAAGGTGGGGGGGCGGGGTTAAAGATGGAGACAGACTTTGTTTTGTGTAATGGTGCAAAACAAAAACCGTTACTTGATTTTTTATGACTACTGTACATTTTTGTTTTTAATGGACTGTTAGAAAGCTCTCAGACACAAAAAATTGCCAATTTCTACTTAACTTTTTTCCATTTTCAGTATAATTGTGTTTTTTAACCTTGTCCTTATGATGCTGTTTTTTTTTTGTCTCCTGTCTGAAAAGATTAAACCTTTCTAAAAAAAAACATATATATATATATATTTAGATGCTTAAGAGGGATTTTAGCAACTTTGTAAGAAAAAGTATGAAGTTACTAATTAATCAAACTCCAGAAACAAGAAGAAAAGCAACAAATGTTTTTAAAATGCACCATAACAATGTTTTCAGAACTCTTACTGTATCAGTTAATTGAAACAAGTAAAAAAAAAAAAATCACGAATGAAAAGTATTTTAGTGAGCCTGAAGTTCTTGTTTGAAAGTGGGGATGCCTTTATTAAAACCCAGGACCATGTCAAAAAATGTATCTAATAACTAGAAAAGTTGCATTACCTGCAGGTGTGAAGGCTTTTTGCTGAATGTGATCCTTGAAGATGCTGAAGCTGTTTGCTGAAAATTCTAGATGAATTTATTTTAATTGCTCAATAATAATTATGAATGTGCTGAATGTTTTGATATAAAACTTGTATGATTTGCAGAAACTTCACAAAAAGTTTAAAGAATTTATTTTAAAGAATAGCAACATTGCTAAAGTGGTAGCTTAATCCAAATTAGCCCAACAAACGTCAGTAGATGTCAAATTATCAAAAAAGCTAGGACATTTAGAATACTATCTTAACTGAGAATCGGCCAAAAAAGCCTCAGTAGATGTCAAATTAGACAAAAAACTAGTACATTGCTAAAATACTAGTTTAACACAGAATTAGCCCCAAAAAATTTAGTAAATGGCAAATTAGCCAAAGCAGCTAACATATTGCTTGAATATTAGCTTTACTCAGAATTAACTAAAAAAAACTTCAACAGATGCCAAATCAGCCCAAAAAACTAGCATGTTGCTAAAATACTAGCTCAACTCAGAATTATCCCAAAAAATCTTAGTTAATGCCAAATTAGCCAAAACAGCTAAAAACCAACATATTGTTAGAATATTGGCTTAACTCAGAATTAACAAAAAAAAAAAAAAAACTTTAGAAGAGGTCAAATTAGACAAAAAAAGCTAGTATGGCAAGGCATGTTTATTTGTATAGCACATTTCATGTACAGTACGTTGCTAAAATACTAGCTTAACTCCATTTTAGCCTAAAAAAAACACAAATCATTAGATGCCAAACGTTAGCATGGTGCAAAATTATTAACTAAACTCAGGAATAGACCAAAAAACCTCAGCAGCATTAATCTATTTAATATGCTGAATGTTTTGATATCAAACTTGCATAATCTGAAGAAAGTGCACAAATATTTTAAGAATTAGGTAAAAAAAACATGCAAAATTTGCATAAAATTCCAAAAATTGTGTTAGTAAAAGTAAAAGCATGAATGTCCTGAACATGCTGAATGTTTTCAAGTACAAAAATGTAAAAAAAACTTTTCCATTTATTCTCAGTGGGGCTGTAAAATTGCGTACAATCTTAAGAGACTCAAAATGTAAAAATACCAAAAGTACAAGCAAGAATTGTTAACGAGCTGAAGGTTTTGATACCAAGATTGCAGAAATTGCTAAAAGTGTGCTTAAGTTTTTCAAATTAAAAAATGTACAGATAAAAAACATAAGGAATAACAAAGCGAAACAGGATCAAAATAAAAAAAAAAAATAATTTTCTTTAGCTTCTTTACTATCTTAAAAAGTTTGTAACTTCAAGAAAAGTGGAAGAAAAAAGTATCCAACTTGGGTCCGTCCCAGCAACGGAGGACGGATTAAAACTTTTCATTTGCACAAATAAAACATGATTATATAAAAAATTGGAATGTAAGCCAAACAGATGAAACAGGATTACAGACTGGCAGGGTGTTTCGCCAGTATGCATAATTCCCTCAGTCGGACTGTGCGAAACAGAGTCAGTGTCCTACCTTGCTGTGACAGCAGGTCTCTTATCTCTGCCGTGTAGACCTTTGGATTTCAACAAAATCTGCCTTGATGAATCTTTGCCAAAAACCCCTGACTGCAGCGATGTGCAGTTTGGCACAGGATGACAGCAGATATCGTGCTCGAGCAGCTTTGTCACACTTTTTTGCAGAGTTCGTAGGAGGGCTTGCGTAAGCTCTATACTTTTAACCCCCTTTGAACTCGTGATCTGTGAACATTACCGTCGGCTGCAGCGGATGAGAGGAATTTCTGTTTATCCTCTTAGTATCAGGTATAGATAATCTCTCAACTCCTTCAGTGTCACAAACAAATCAGTGGTTTCCAAACTTTAATGGACTTTAGTTGCAATTTTTTGAAGAACATACAAATCATTTTAATGTCATTTATGTGTTTCATTGGTCGGTTTAAACTCCAAAAACAGTGAAGAGCTGAAAAATGACCAGAAATGCAAAAATAAAAATGTCACCATGCTCCACTCTAATAACACAATAACCTGGACTCCCTGTCCAATAAGTCCTTATGTTCACTTTTTTTCAAACTTAGCCCAAATATGTCATTCTACCTTTACACTGTGTGGTGCCTCTGCCTCCTTGACTCATCTTCAATCTTCCTGAAGTCTTATTCGTTTTTCTTTTTTTTTTTTCTGGTTACTTCATCAACATGGACTCTCCTAGTTCCTGTCTATAATCAGAGACTTCTCCCTCAAAGAAGGTTTTTTGTTCCTTCACTTAACCTTTAATATGTGACCCCAAGCTATGTGTTAAGTTTTTTATTCCTACTTTTCTAAAACTGCTAAAATAGGTGTGAGTGAGATGAATGTAGATGTTGCAAATTTTTTAAGTAGTTTTAACATCTTCAACCGTAGATGCTGAAATGCTCAATAAATAATAATAAAGAAAATGTATTGAAGCCCTTCTTTCTTGAAACTCTGACATTTATAGCCTATATATAATTGAAATCTAAACTTTAATGTTTTTCAAATATGAAATATCACATCAGACCAAGCAAAAAATAATTTTTTAGCACAGATTTCACACCTCTGAAGAATCATTATGTGTATGCACTGAGTACTTACTCTGGCCACATTTTGCATGAATTGCTGGATCATCGTGCCATGACATCCAGGTGATCGGTCTGTGGAACTATGTAGGCCTAATGGAAGTCCAGGTTGCTGTGATTCTGCCTTCTGGTTGTCTTCCACTTAAAAACAGACCATAGATTTTCTATCAGGTTCAGACAAGTCCAGGAACATAGTGGTCACTGAAACAGATTTTGGTCTCTTTGGCAGTGTGGGAAGATGAGGGGTCTGCTAGAAATAAAATAATGATCTCCCATTGACTGTATATAGAGAACTGGACTGAGTGACCTTCCAAGAAACCAAAATCCCATATTACTTCTATTGAGAAATAGACAGTCTTTATTCATTCTGTTTATCCTCTTTTTTTTCATTATATTTTTCTTCATCGCAAGTTATTCAAGTTATGAACTGACCAATCAGGTGTTTAGTAAGAACACCTGTGTGAATCAGTGAAAGCTGAATCGCTGTAGCGACCCCTGGATGTGTCTAAAGGAGAACAACAGGCAAAGGCTTAAAGTCAAGTTGAACCACAAAAAAAGTATAAACAACATCAATGTACAAAACTGTTGCAGGCTTAATGAATTATTTCTTAGGGTTCACACCAGACCCTGTGTGTTTTGTTGCTTTAATGTGCTTCTAAAACATGAAATGGGTCATGGGCTGCTCCCTTCCCACTGGCAGATTGTGTCAGCAGGCACTGGATCAACTGGCTGTAACCAGCCTGTTTAATCTTTCACCATATTGCAATATTGTATGATATTAAAATGCATAGAAAGAGGAGGGTCATTAATAAAGCATAGCACAGATCGTCAAGTGCAGGCATGAACCAAAGCCCACCACAAAAGTCCTCACACAAATGCTCACTACACATCCACACAGCTTTTATATTTATTAAGCTCACTAAAAAAATGATGAGTTTTAAGTTATAGTTTAATTTTAAAGTCAGCATCCATCATTTCATTTTAGAGGACAGAATCTGCTCCTTGATATAATGTTCCATCATTTTGTCGATTTTTATTTACTAAGATTATAGAGTAGTTAATAAAAGATCTTTTCAAATTTGGCTCTTTGTGAACAGAGTTTGTTGGTTGTGCCCTGCTTTGTTTTTTAGCGGGTTCGCAGCTATTTTGAAACAGTTTAATTTATGCTAAGCCTGTTCTCCCCCCTCTGCGGGTGCAGTGACATAATGCTATAAGTCACACTAGACAGTAACAATAGCCACGGGCCAATGGTCAGCTCTGTTTTTAGATGACTGTTGAATCATTTGAAAAAAGATGTCACTTGTTGGCGATTAAGTGCTTTGCTGTTGCCTGCCCGGGGCAGCGGCTAGCCAAGATAAATAACCTTCTTGTGATGTGAACGCAATTGCTTCCTGGCTAAACAGCTAAGCATAACAGGCTGCTGTACAGTGTTGTTTTAGCATGACTCCAGATTTTGACGTTAAAAGAAATTGTTCATTAAAGCTTTATTATTGCCCCTAAAACATGCCAACACAGCATTTCGTGTATATCAGATTAGATGTAGAAACGTAATAGTTTAACGTGACAGCACCCCCACACTACTACATTGTGTGTAAAGCCATATCTTGTTTCCAGTTTTTGTTTTTGTCTCTCTGTTGGTGTTGAGGAGATTTTCAATGTGGGTCTGCTATTTATTAGGATTCAGTTACAAATAAATAATGAAAAAACATTCCCTTACAAGTAGCAGTCAGGGAATAAATCAGAATCCAGCTTTCCTTCAAATTTACAAGTTCAGATCTTTATTGCCTCATTTCCACTGAGCAGTCTGAACTGGGCCGGTCCACTCCTGGCTGGTTTAGAATGATCCGGCAATTCCATTAAGTATTGGACCATCAAGGTGCATGTGGGGTATAGACCAATGACATAGCTGTGCGTTGTAATGAACACACAACAGCTACAGCAGTTCTCTGACTACAGTAGTAGTACTACAGTCGTTTTCCATGTTCGTGGACTCAGAGCCACGAATGTGGACACGCCGAGTCAGCATGTTTCCAGTCCCTAACCCCCAAGAATAGGGAGGGGAATACTGAATGCAGAGACTTAACATTCTTTGCAAGAAAATTGTGGGAGGTGAAGAAGAATACAGCCAAAAAGAGGAGTGAACTTTCGGCTTGGTTCTTGAGCAGGGAAAGTGCTGCCAGTCAACGGATTTTATAGTGTAATGACAGTAGCTCTGCCCTAACTGGTCCGTTCTATTTTTCTATGGACCTACAACAAACGGGAGACCAACAATGGTACGAATCAGTCCGGCACGGGGAGAACATGCAAACTCCACACAGAAAGGTCCGCAGTTGATGTTTTTCAGTAAGTGGAAAATTGCTCCTACCTTCCAGTGGTCATTTTAGGATCAGCAACATTTAGTACTTTGGGGTTGGTTTCAAATTCAGGAACAACATTTTGGGGCATGGTAGAGGGGTAAACTTCAGATCAATCAGAACTCTGTAAGCAAGGTTTAAAACTTTAGTCCCTATTAACATTGTGTTCTCTTCAATAGTAAAAAATATATTTAAATTGGTCTAATAAAAAATCAATAAATAAATGACAGCTCAACTGTGAACCACCGCTATGAGTCAGTCATACTTTTACCAGACGGTTTGTTGGACTGAATAGGAGACATGGTTCACCGACGTTTGATTTAACGCTGTGTTTGATCTCAGCCCCAGCACAAAGGCAAGACATTACATGGTAATGAGTTCACTATTGATGGAATGTCTTTGTGATCATAAAAGGGCCCTGTCAATGACATATAGAACATGGACATTATTTTTGAATTAAAGAAAAAAAGAAATCCTAAAAACACTTCATACATTCTGCAGGCTATTAATTTAACACTGAGTTTCAGCTTGTTGTGGTAATTATTGCAGCACTGATACTGACAGTGGGGGTTGAGAACAGTCTCCTTATCAACCTTTTGAAAACAACAGTAGGTAATCCCCCCTGCAGAACTACTAACAGGGTCATTAAGACCCAGTTTTGAAATATACACAAAATTAATCTTTTTTTTTTTTTACATTAAAAGCAAGTACAGTGATCCTAATAAAGATTCTGTTTGCCTTACAGGGGGCATCTGGACAGATGGACCTGCACCTGCTTAGACCACTGTCTGTGTGAACATGACCTATTTAGTGTTTTCACTTCTTTGCATCATGCTGATCGTGGACAGAGATTTAAACATGAGCAACAGTGGGTTAGGTATTTGTTTAAAAAAGATACATTTATACAATTAAGCTTATTCGTATATATATGTATATTCTGAATGACAAAAAAAATGCTGAAACATTGATTGGATCATTGATTGGTCTGTAAAGCTAGCTATCAACTTAGCAACAGTCGCTTAAAGCTTTTTTGTTATGGAGGCGGTCAGATGTTTTTGCTGCAAACACTGTTGCCAGATTGGATGGTTTTCGCTAGTAAAATTTGCTAGCAAAAGGGCGGGTTTTCATAATTTGGGTGGATTTGGGATCAGTTTGACGGTTTTACTCAAAATCAAAATACTTCTCCGCCAGTTACGTGCAGTCAGGGGAGGCACGTGAGGCACTACCACATTGTTACACTTGTTCATGAGCAACAATAAATGTGTTCCCAAATCTGTTCTATTAATTCAATTTCTATGTATCGTTTTAATCTTTATTGTCTCTCAAACCTGTGTATTTTGCAGATTTATTGTTCAGTTACAGTGCAGGCTCTGAGGTGAAGCAGCACACAGGACATTTGATTTTGCGCTTTTAGTTTTCTGTGTATGCTGATGATATAATACTTTATCATAGTTTAATTAATTGTTGAAATTTTACATTACATGTCCTCATTTTCCATTTAATAGCAAATATTTCACATTTGTCTATATTAATTTAGTTTTCAGATCTTACATAAAGCTGCGTTGTGAAGACATGAAATATGGTGTTTTTTGCGCTAAAATAAAAAAAATAGATAATTTATTTATGAATGTATAACATTTTTTGGGAAGATTTTCACTGTTGGTGTTGTACAAAATTAGGAAAACACCCAGCAGTTTCCCAGTAGTAAAGGTTAAATAATTACTTCTAATTAATCACAGATTAATTTTTAGGGCGGAATCTGGCGGTTTTTAGATGAGTTTTGGACTGGAAAATCGTGACTCTATCTGGCAACATGGACTGCAGACTATCTAGCGTCATCTGCTTTGCATGGGGGGGCTGAGCCGAGGTCTTTGGGTGAGTGGTGTGTTCAGCTGTAAGTGGTACTTCCAACTTAATGTGTTGCGATGCTAACTCATTTCACTTTAGTTTTGCCCAGAAAGCCATCCGACATCGTTTTCGAAAGAACATGAGAGGCAAGGTGGTATGGAAAGACCCCAGGGCCAAAATTCTAAATCTGCGATTAACAGTGTAAAAAAAAAATTGCTGGCATTGCATGTATTTTGTGTTAAGTTGTTTTTAAAGCAACAAAACTGACAAAATTTATATATATATATATATATATATATATATGTATATCCTTTGGATATACCGTAGCTCATATTATATCAGATTGTTTACAAAAAAAAAATAATAATAATGCTGTAGTGGTCCTTTCCTAACTGAACGTCTTTCTACAAACTCCATTCAAACCAAGGTTATTTGCTGATTCCTGCAGAAAAAAATGCTGAGTCTGAAAAAAAAATGTAACGATGATCTCAAAACAAGGCGTGCATTAGTACAGGCTATAATTTTTCATGAAGCTATTTTTTTTTCCAACATTAAAAAAGCAAAATGATAAACACAGTAGTGTGCATCCACCTCCATCAACAAATGTTCCTCTTTGTGGCTCCTATGGAAAATCCAATTTTACACACCATGGCTTTTGTAGATTGCTTTCCATTTCCTCAACCCAATTTTTATGAAGACGTTGTGGTTTTATTAACCAGTAAATACAGTTCTGTCACATAGTATGCATAGATATGGATAACGAACCATGAGAGACTGAGAAACAGAGACTCTGCTATTAGATGTGAGAGGTTAGTGCAAACCGATTGTGGCATAATGTATCTGTTCCATAGTCATAACTCTCCTCCACCATCATGAGAATGCCCTGAGCGCTTGCTGGCTGCATGCGGGCGACAACCAAAAACATAATATGCATCATTTTATGTTGCGTGAACACAGCAAAGATAGCCTTTTCATGGAGTGGATACAGTTTCCACGCTCTTCTAGATAGATTCTGTGTGGATCCATTTTCTTTCATGTTGTAAAACCCCACTAAGATGAAAAGGATGGGATGAAAAACAAAAGATGATGCACAGATAAAAAAAATATTGAGTGAAAAGGTGGAAAGATAGTTAGGTGGTCACCATAGTAAAACAACAAGTTTATAACAGTCAACAACGAAGTAAGAGTAGTTATGCAGTCAATTCAGGGAAAAGCACACTCACTGTCTATTTTCAGTTGGTTGACTTTGGATTTAAACCAATAAAAATTACATTCTGTTACCTCTTTACACTGAAAAAAATTGGGGTGGCATTTACTTACAAAAATCCAGGAACGTTTTTCCACAAAAAGTGCTTGTAATTTTTACCAAAGCTACTTTTAAATACTACCTTCTTACTAGGAGAACTTTTTGTTCATGAAGAATATGCAAGTAAATTTCACTGGCAATACTCCCCTATAGAATGTAATTTTCATTTATATTATTACATTTGGATCCAATTACAAAGCCCAAATAAATGTCCCTGACTTCTTAGCGTATCTTACTCATTTTTCTTTATTCTCCTGAATTAATAAGTAATTTTATGACATTAATTGAATAATTTTTTTAACTATTTTATTAAATTCTAATTGTATTTTTTCCAAAACAAATACTTGCATTTAACAGAATATTTAGTTAGTTAGTTATTCCTTTATTTCGAACAATGCATACAAAGTGCATGGTAAAGAACAAGAAAACAGCAACGGAAAATGTTATATAAATTATAAATAAAAACATTACACCACAATTTTATATTTTGAAATGGAGTAGGAAGAAGTTTAAAAAACTATTTTTAATCCTATGGCCATTGAACTTCTTGTTAGCACATTTCAAAATAGTGCAAATATATGCCAAGTACATGCATAAAGGGAGTACAGATATTGATATAAACCTTTTCCCTTCTAGTTGTGTAATTCCATCAATTGGTCTCTATTAAAATCTTCATAAGAGTGAAGCTTTCACTTCCTCATGAAAATCGATCAGGGGTGGCTAACCCTGGTTTTCAAAAGACTCAACCCTGCATGTTTTCCAGCTCTCCCTCCACTACGTGATGCTGACTACCTAAATCAGGTGTGTTCAGTCAGTCAGGTTCTGGAATCACTAGAGTCAACCCTCTAAATGTCTAATGAAGAACAGAAAAAGCACAAACTAGTTGAAATTGTCACCACAAAAAGGGTGTTTTTTTCTTTTTACCTCACACTTGCTTTCTCCAGCGCACAGGTGTCAAACTCCAGGCCTTAAGGGCCGGAGTCCCACATGTTTTCCAACCAATTTGCCATTGCAGCTTCTTATTGGTCAAAGGCACCTGATCCAGGTAATCAGCAGCAGATAGGGCAGGGTTTCTGGAAAACCAGCAGGACATCGGCCCTTGAGGCCTGAAGTTCGACACCCCAGCTCTAGCGTCTTGTTTTGAAATGTATTCGGGTAGAAAATGACCCAACATCTCAACTATGGCTGTTTTACTTACTTTTTCACCTCTCACTTTATCCTCAAATTATTCCCAGTATACAAGAAGGATACTTTTTTAATCTCTATACTTTAATCTACCCTTTAGATCAAAATTGTCTGTAATTCCTGTGGCCTTTTGGTAAACTGATCACTATTGACTTGTCAGCTCAAGTGTGGCCATGCCGAGACACTTGGCAGATTTATCTAACAGTCCCAGTCATTTACAGCCTTTAAACTGTTTTCAAATGAGCAGATTACATACTTTTAGATGAAGTGACAGAACATAGAAGGCTTTATGTAAATTTGTCAACTTACGTCAGAAAAGGTTTGATAATTTCTGTCAGATCTCTCTTAGTTTATACATCATAAAAATGTTGGATCGTAGTCCTATCTTGTCACATCAGGTGTACCTCAAGGTTCTGTCCTATAGGGTCTTCCTCTTTGTCC
>NC_050514.1:31404330-31419095 GCF_002922805.2 Oryzias melastigma | reverse complement strand
GACATACAGCTCTAATTTTTCCAGTAAGGGACTTTTCTCTCTCAAACCCTTTACCATCAGTGTTTACCACAAACTCAATCCTGATTCATCCTGATTTTTTTTTTCCTCCAATGCAAGCAATTAAAGGGCCTATGCAATGAAAAATCTACCTTTGAGCTCTCAAGTGTAACATTCTTTCCTCACTTATAAACAATCCCAAAGCAGTACTTTGAGTCCCAAATTTCTAAGTAATCCTCTGAAAACCTGCGCTCTCGGCACCAGCCAACTCCCAACCCACTAAAACAAGTGTGTTCTCACAAGCTGATGTCAAATAGTGAGACGGCTACTCAAAGGAAGAGTCTGCACTGCCAGCTTAAGAGTTTGTTCATCATCGCTGACAGCACTTTACCATCTCAATCCCATGTTTGTAACGTTACTCCGTCAGCTCATTTCCACCTATGAAGTATCAGTTACCATCGCCTTGTTCAGCCTCTGTAATTGTTCACAGCCTTGTCACTTCTCTCATTGATTAACTCCCTCCTCAACAGTCTTCAGCAAAATAATCACCCTTTAACTGCAGTTGGTCCAGAACTTTCCTGGTCGCATCATCACCAAGACTCCTTACTCTCACCACATCACCCTCATCCTGAAAGAACTCCTCTGCTTTCCTCTTCATTTGGTTCAAAATTCTCCTGTACACTTTCAAAACCATCTCACCTCCATCTTTGTCCAGCCATCTCCACCCACGCTCTCAGATCCTTGTCCTCCATCCACCTCAACACCATGGAGATCAGAGATTCTCCCTTTTATAGCTACAACACTGATTAACTGTCTTTCGGTCAAATCCCCAAACGTGCCTGTTTAAAACAGCTTTTGCAAAAATAATTATTCTATCAATTTGTTTGTAAATTTCATACAGTTTTAAAAGTTGACTTATTTTTAATTTTACTTGTATTTGTGTACAGTGTCTTTGGTAGTTGTCAAATAAAATGAATTATTTTACAGATGAATCTGTAATGAAACAGAGTCTCATCACATTATTATACATGCGGGGCATTGCCAGACCTCCTAAATTATGTACATTGTTGTGGCTTCAAAGACAGAGTATGTGCTCGACTGTCCTTTATAAAATCATTTTTTTAAGCACAATGTTGTTTTTCCTAACTCAGTTAACTTGTGCCTATACTAACATCTTTAAACAATGACTGGACAGAAGGGGTTTGTTAACTCTTGTGATCAAATGAATCTCTGTCCTTGGTTCTGCCGTTCTTCTGTCCCAACTGTAGGTGTGAGTTGAGTGATGAACCAT
Organism: Oryzias melastigma; assembly: GCF_002922805.2. NCBI lineage: Eukaryota > Metazoa > Chordata > Actinopteri > Beloniformes > Adrianichthyidae > Oryzias > Oryzias melastigma. The sequence goes on along the minus strand of NC_050514.1, from coordinate 31,417,807 downwards.
TCTCCGTTATGGCTCACCTTCTCCAGCAGCCTGACACCGTGAACAATGTTCATGCTCTCCACTTTTCAACATCCTCATTCAGGAAAGAGCCCACAGCAGAGTGACCACAACCTGAGTGAGCACATTTCTCCCAGTAATTACTTTTGTATTTTTTGTTCCCAATGACATAATCTATTTTATCTGTTATAATTACACAGGTCACTAGTTGACCGTCCTTTGATTGTTTTATTTATTTAGCTTTCAAATCACTTCAAATAAAAATATTCTTATTGAACTGACTGCCATATTTCGTGAGTTGTTTTTTCCGTTTATTTTTTAAGTCCTTAGTTTCACTCATCGTTTTCAAGATCAGAGGTGGGCAAACTTTTTAGCCCGTGGGCCACAAAAGGTTTTAAGATTTCACAGAAGGGGCTAAACAGGGAGTAACCTGGAGTTTTCTGGTGATCAATCTCATAAGAGAAAAAAAAACACAAAATCTGGACAAAGACATGCTTTGATTTTGATTGCAATTTAACATGTATAGGCCTATATTAATTCAGAACATTTTGGACTTTATTTTTTTCCTAATATTAGTCCAAATTGCATCAATTGGTTGATGTTCCTCATGGAAAATTACAAACTTAGAGAAATGCTGCATTCATGTGGTGTTGGAAAAATTGGAAAAATGACATCCAACTCAGAAAACAGAAATGAACACCTGAATAAGGTTATTTGATACAGTTTTCCAGGCCAGATTACAGAGTTTAACAGGCCACTAATGGGAGTTTGCACACCCCTGTTGTAGATATATATATATATGTATGTATGGGCCCTGCGACAGACTGGCGGCCTGTCCAGGGTGTACCCCGCCTTCGCCCATCAGCAGCCGGGATAGGCTCCGGCACCCCGCGACCCCGAAAGGGAACAAGCGGTCAAGAAGATGGATGGATGGATGGATGTATGGAGTGATAGATGTATGTATGGATGGACTTCTCAGGTCTGACTTAACATTTGAAATAACTTCAGGAACACAAGAAAACATTAAGAATGATAGTAGAAAGTTTAGGATTTCACTATTATCCTATTGAACACTTGTTATTTAATTGTAGAAATTGCCTAATCTTTTGTTGAACACAATCTATTCACAAATACTTTCATAAACTCTTTAGATTTAAAGTTGAACATTATTTTTATGGGTATTGTGTTTGTTTATCGACCAGACTTATTAGTGTGTGAGTGTGTGTGTGTGTGTGTTTGTGTCTGAATCTGTGGGCACAAACACAATCATAAATACAGTAAAAGTAAGTATTGTTTTGGGGGGAAAATATGCAGTAGATGCTTTTGACAAAAAAATATTTCTAAAACTTATTATGTCAGTTTACAGTCAAGCATTAGACCATTATTTTTCCATTATTTAGTAGAAGAAAAATGCTATGGTTGGTGGTAGTGTGATGGTCTGGAACTGCCTTCCTGCTTTAGTACCTAAACACTACTGTCAATGATTAAACTTAAATTTTACGAGTGCTAGGGTCTGCAACAGGATCAAACTGTAAACAAATCATTTCGTCTGACTTAAAAATTGCACTTTGTGTTTACTGTGAACGTCTTTTTTCACATCTTAGTAGTTTTATGGCCTCCATTACTTTAAGGGTCGAAAATAGACCCAAACACACCAAAATATTTAATAACTTATCGTAATTGCTAAATCAATATCTACAACGGCTCCTGGTAGCCAATCATGGATTAAAAAGTTTCTGAGAGTCCTATAAAATTTCTATCAAAGGCTCTTCTGGGAAACTTGTACGTATTTTAAACACAATGTCTGTGAATAAATCGTGTTTAGTCAAAAACAGAAGATCTCATTTACCAGATACAAAACCTGCACTACAGGTAACATCCTGAAATGTCTTTACAGACTGTCACAATGGAGCTTATGCTGCCAGTATGTTACAAGATCAAAAACTGCACCCAGTAGGTTGTGTAAGACTACAAATGACTTAGTAAAATAATCCAGCTGTGAGATGTGACAGATTGCAGACTAGATATGGAAGGAAAGATGAATATATAACAAAATTACCTGAAATATTTATAACTTCTGCCTCTTTCATCACTGCTTTTCTCATAAGCCATTAAAGGGCCCTTCTGGGACCTTTTAATTGAGTTCCTTTTCGGAACAGAATATGAAAGGCTTCTTTTTATGCCTCCCCACCCCTTTTCATCTGAAGAATGGGGTGATTAAAACATGGCCAATGGAGCTTCTAGTGGGAGAGTTCATTGCAATCAGGGGTGCAGCTTGAATGATTGACTCAGTCATTTGCAAGACATTAAGTAGATGCAGTTATAGCGGCAGGACAGGCAGCTTTTTACTCACGCACACTGACCAACAGTCCAGAGAAGATCTCCGTAAAGACTTTTACTGCCTGTGCGAACTTTTAATGCTGCATTTATATAGGCAGCAGACACATGCAGACTTTATATGTAACAATGGATCCAGAAATACAGTTAAAATACAGCATTTGAAAATGAACTAAAAGATGATCAAATCTTAAGTATACAATGTGTTAATCGGCAGGATGAAAGTAATATTCTTTTCTTTTCTTTTTTTAATTAACACATAGAAATGAAGTTTTGATTTGGTAGCTGCTGTGCAGCCTAAACACTAAAACGTATTCAATGAGAAGAGATGTTAGGAACGCAAGTATTATTCCGTAATTTTTCGACCATTCACTCGATCAACGTGAATCAGATGATTCTGATGTAATGAAAAGCAGCTTTAACCCTTCCGCTCTCTTTGGGGTCTGGATGACCCCAACCACATATTGATATGTGATTCCTTCCATGACAAATGTGGACAAAGGTGGACAGGATTTTATGTCTGCCATGGACATTAGTGAAACTCAAAAATCAGTTATTAAAAAAAAAAAAAGTTCAGTGCACTGTCGTGTGGGGTCCAGATGACCCCACTTTTCATGTAAACAAACCAACGAGGGTGGAAGGGTTAATAGTGTGTTGCACAGTGGCCCAAGGCCACTTTCTCAAAATCAGCAGACTGATTGCTTAAACACTTCACCACTGTAAAGCGTTACACATTAGCATAAGCTAGGTGAGAATTCTAAGTTTCAGAATCCTCTGGAATTGCGTTACTAGCGAAGAGCTACGGTAGTTGAAAGACTGTAAACACCGGAGCTAAAACTCTGGTGTTTACACTGGCGTATAAGGGTTAAAGAAGAAAACTCATAATAATCTTATAAGTAAGAAATCCATCCATCTTCTTCTGGTCATCCGGGTCGTGAGGAAGCAGTCTAAGCAAAGATACCCAGACTTCCCTCTCCCCGGTCACTTCCTCCAGCTCCTCTGGGGGGACCCCAAGGCGTTCCCAGGCGATCAGAGAGACATAGTCTCTCCAGTGTGTCCTGGGTCTTCCCTGCGGCCTCCCTCCTGTGGGACAGGCCCAGAAGACCTCCCCAGGGAGGCATCCAAGCAGATACCTGAGCCACTTCAACTGGCTCCCCTCAAAATGGAGGAGAAGCGGATCTACTCAGAGATCTCGCCGGGTGACCAAGCTTCTGTTGATCTCACGCTTCGATCTTCCATCGCTTGTGAACAGACACTAAGATATTTAAACTCCTCCACCTGTGGCAGGAACACTCCACCCACCGAGAGAGGGAAAACTAGCTTTCTCCGGTGGAGAACCATGGCCTCAGACTTGGCGGTGCTGACTCTCATCCCGGCCGCTTCATACTCGACCACAAACTGCTCCGATGGAGGTCCTGGCTCGATGAAGCCAACAGAATAACGTCATCTGCAAAAAGCACAAATGAAATCCTGTGATCCCCAAACCAGATCCCATCCAGACCATGGCTGTGCCTTGAAATTCTGTCCGTATTACTATAAATATTAATCTATCTATTAACAGAACCAGTGATGAAGAGGAGCCCTGCTGGAGTCAAACACATACCAGGATCAGGCCTGACTTACTGCGAACCAAGCTCCCGCTTCAGTCATAGAGACCGGACAGCCCTCAGTAAGGCGCCCATACTCCCAATAAGTAAGAAATGTAAAACTAATAAATGAATAACTGCTTCATTAAAAAAATTGGACTTTGGTCCACTGAAGTCAAAACTTAAAAAAAAAAGTTTTTTCGAGAAAAAGATGTTTTACAAAATATTTGGATGTGACCTACTGGATATCATAGTTTAACTGATTAATGCATTTCCAGAAATGCTGAGTGCATGCTGTGAAATGGCAAAAAACAAAAACTGCGTACAAAATTATTGGTGCGTCTTTGGGTGCAACCTTGTGCTTTTCCTGAACTCTCCCATTGTTCTGCTGCCTTTGTTTTGTAGATGGAAGCAAAGAACAAAAGCGTTGTGCTCATCTGAGTGTCAGAGAGGGAGGAAGCGAGTGGTGGCTTTGCAGAGGTGAGAGATCAACCTCATTTTTCCCCCACTTCAGTGATATTTCTAGAACAAATATGAAGCTGGGGATGTGATTCACCACATCAAACATGGAGGCAAAAACAAAACAACTTGTGTTCCTGGAAATCAGAAAAAAAATAGCTTCTAAAGCATGTTTTTTTTTTTTTCATTTTGAGTGGCCGATGGGGATAAAGAAAAAAAAAAGTCATCTGTGATAGTAGGGATGTGGTGTTTTTAAATAAAAAACCTCTAAAAAAACCTCTGAATGATGCTCTGTTGTCTGGAACATCAGCAAATGCATCCATCCGTCTGAGTGGATGTGTCTGAGGACAGTCCCACACTGGATTTCCTGTGCAGGAGAGTGGTTGGGTGATACAACAAAATGAGAGCCCCAACTCTCCACAGATCTCATTAGACTGGTCATAACATTGCAACAGCAGCGCAAAGCATATTCATCTAACCCCCTCTCCTGCCTCCCCCAACCGCGCATTCCCAAAGCCTCACTCTCAGCTCTTTTGCAATATTACTATCTGTGGGTTAAAGCTTTGGTCCGCTTCTGTCTGACTGGGGGTTTCCGCTAACGTGTTTGTTAGCCGGGCGCTCCACAACCATCATTACTCTGCTTCAGTGTGTCAAAACAAAGGGCACCCGCATGGTTAGAGGCAACGTTTCAAACGTGCTAAATAATTACAAACACCCTTTTTAATTTATCAGCGTGCAATCTTAGAAATTCTGGTGTTTGCAATGAAAACTGCAAAGTTAACTTTAATCAGGCGGAAATGAAATATACATCTGAGGAAGTAACCTTGATGAGAGTAGAAGTGTGCACACCCAACGGGAAAAACCGTCATACTCAGCAGGAAAGGTTAATGCCGGTTATGCAGGGAATGCACATTTCAAGGAAAACTAAAAAACAAAGACACTCCTGCTTGCTGCCACCCCCCCTCTGCTGTGCTTTTCACACATTAATAAATCTCGCTATTATACTTAAACAGATTATCCAAAATCTGCATTTATGACAGACACCAGTGTAAAGACAGCATAATAGCTGGGTAATCATGAGCACTTATTTGAAATATACACTCACATCATCATTATGAGGGATTGTCAACAGTAATTTGTGTTGTCTTTAGGGAATTGATGTAGATTTCACTGACTTGGTGTCTTCTCGGAGCTCAATAACACCAGTCATAAACTAGTGTTTCTGAAGAAAATCACAGCAAATGTGTTCATCACATTGCCTGGTTTTCACATGCCAAAACTAGATTTAGATTGAAGTTTGATTCATTCGTGAAATGAGTAAATATTTATTTAAAAAGCGTGCAGATGCATTATTTAATAGTAAAGAACTAAATGTTATATATTTTCGATGCACTACTGGTGGTGTTTGGGTCCTTTTTTGTTTGCATTTCATCAGAGACCTGGGCTTAGGGAGTAGTGTTGAGACAGAATTTAAAAAAAAACTGCCATGATTTACTTTGAATGCACTACTAAACTGGGCTTTAGGGCAAAAATATACCGTCTAGTTATTCAATGACTCTGTGTCTCCAGATAAAAAAAGAGGAGCCGCTGGTTTTTTCAGAGTTTCAAAAACCTTTGGCTAAACAAAAGTGGGGAAGGTAAATGTGGTGTTGCATCCTGTGGTCTTGTGTATGTATTTGCTCTGTAGTCTTCTGGGTGTGTGCAGACCTTGTTGCTACCCGATTTGTAAAGGCTAGAGGTGTGGACTTGAGTTGCATGCTGTGGACTCGAGTCATTAAATTTGACGACTTTAGACTTGACTTGGAATTCAATAGCAGTAACTTGTGACTTGACTTGGACTTTAACATCAGTTACACATTATTTGACTTGGACGTTAACATCAGCAACTCATGACTTGACTCAGACTTTAACATCAATAACTCGTAATTTGAGTCAGACTTTAACATCAACAACTCATGACTTGACTTGGAGATTAAAATCAAAAACTCGTGACTTGACTCACATTTTAACATCAATGACCTGTTACTTGACTCGGACTTTAGATTAAAAACGTGCCCTGACTCGGACTTTAACATCAATAACCTGTGACTTGACTCGGACTTTAACATCAATAACCTGTGACTTGACTCGGACTTTAACATCACTAACTAGTGACTTGACTCAGACTTTGACATGAATAACTCGTGACTTGACTCAGACTTTAACATCAATTACTCATGACTTGGCTCTGACTTCAACATCAATAACTTGTGACTTGACTCAGACCTTAGCCCTCTGACTCAGAAAGATTAGCTAGTTTCTCCTAAATCTAAAGATTAAAAAGTATTCTGACATAAACTGCATCATTTACTCTCTTAGCTCGTCATTCTTTCTTGTTTGATCATTTTTATTTGCAGATGTTGGCAACAGGAAAAGAGAAGAAGTGAGAGCATTTTACTCTGCCAAATGTAATGAGACAACAGCCGTTTTTGCTTTTAATAATGTTTCTTTGTCAACAGAGTTAATAAAATGTCTTTAAGAGGCGGTTTCCTTGTACACTGGGGACTAGACTGCTGCCAACTAAAACAGACGAATAGCAAAACGTTTGACCGTAAAAGGCTTTAGCGGAAGTGGATGCATTTTCACTCAAGCAGGGACAGATCAGGCAGCCGTTACAGATCGAGTAGTGACAGTCCTGTTTGTAATGTGTGTGAGTGTTTTAGCCCCTGCAGAGGTCCTAATTCAAATGCTGCCCACTCCGCCTTTTTTAGAGCTCATTTAAGGGGTTTCCTACTCCACCAATCCCCATGCTGGGAGGGAGGTTTCAAAGTTCCCAGAAACCCCTGCTCCAATTGCGGCTGAAATCCTGGGTGGAATCTGTTCCTCAGCCTACCGTGGCTCTCCATGTACCATATTTTCCAGATTATAAGTTACTCTGCAGTATAAGTCTCAGGAGCCAAAAAATGCACTATGAAGAAGAAAAAACGATATATAAGTTGCACTTTTAAGAGAAAAATCAGACATCTATGAACAAATTTAGAGAGTCAGATAAAACGTTGCATTTGAGAGCGAACGTGATTCGTGCATCAAATTCAAGTACGCTGCCTCTTTGGACGTGTGTCAAATTTAATGCTCAATGCTTGTCCAAAAATGTGTTCATAAACTAGATCCCTCCATTACGTGTGGGGAAGCTGTCTTTTAACATGATGGAGGCTTTGACTGTATATCTCGTTTAAAAAAAGTTGAAAAGCCTGTAATAAATAACTATTATCGATGGTTTAAATCTGTATTCTGTCCTTTTCTAAGCCAGTATGAAGTGACTGACTTGGTTTTATTGGAAGAACGAAATAATCCTTCACATCTACAGTTTGTTGTTTGCTCTTATCACTGCAGTGGGTAAAAATAAAGCAAACTGCCCACTAAAGCAGTTACAGTAAATGTCTGTTTTCAGAGGAGTGTTGTTGTACACCCACACATTGCACACCTTATGTTTGGGATGACCCGGTTACTTCCTACAAAGGTGCTACTGAACAGAGCAAGCAATGATCTAAAACAAGATTTTTGGAAGAGCTGCTCATGACATTCCCCACTATGATATATGTTTACAGTGTTATATCATTTAGGACTCATGCTAAATGCAGTCATCTTGGGGAACATAGTAAAATCTGGTTTTTAATACTTTTCTGTGAGTTTCTGACATTTTTTGCTTGTCATGGATGGTTTAAATTTGTCAAAACAAGCTTTTTCATTCAAAAACACCATAAGGTAAAAAAATAAACCAGGTCAGAGAGAAAATAACTGGTTGCTCACCGATTACCCAATACAAACATTGGCTCTCTTTATCTGTCCTAATTAAGAAGTAAATTATTCCTTTTATTTTTTGAAAATTATTGACAAAAGAAATGTTTGATATATATCTATGATTTTCTGTGCTTCCCAAGATACCCAGGAGCAAGAAAATGCATAATGAAACCCAGCAGTGAATCTAAAACATGAGGCACGCTGGGCTCTGGTTGACACCACCTCCACTGGTCAATGGCTCACCAACCTGCAGCTCATTCTTACATGATGGCCTTCAGAAACTATCATAGCAGAGAGAGAATAGGGCTTTAAGCAGCAGCTAATGGATGTGAAATGGCCTGGGGGTTACCTGAATAATACACACTCGAGCAATAACAGCTTCTTCAGTGTTGATGTGGAGTGTTCATTTGGTGGAATAGTTATCTGGAGGCCAATTGGCCTTCGCCTCCTCTCTTTCCTGGTAAGTACAGGATGTCTCTGCAAAGGTCACCAGACAAATAGCTCCAGCTAGAGCCTCATATTATGCTGTTTGTTGTGGTAAAGCTTAAGTTCTTCTTACTGATGAGCTTTCAGTCAGAAATTACCTGTATTTTGAACAAACACAAAGCAAACATTAGTGATGTAACTACATCTTATTGAATTTGGGGATTATCAAGGAGGAAGACATGGTTGCTTGGTGGTATTTGTTGGTTACATTTTTATGTCTACTTTGTTTTTCTATTTTTGGAAGTTTTTTAAATAAAAGACGGCAAATAGTAGCGTACTAATATTTTAAACCTATAACCTAAATTAATAGGTTTAAAGACCCACACTGTTCATCTTTTGATCTATTTTTAAATATTTTAATTATGATTATGCCATCTTTAGCCAAAATCCTGCGTCATTTTTTAGGACATAATTTCTGCAGAGCGGCAGTGAAGACATGCATGGATCTAGTCGACTACAAGCGTCAGAATAGAGCTAATGGCTTACCATACTTTACACTTACGAGTTTTTTTCCAATTCTATTTCTTCATCTACTCCTGATTCACAACAATTCGAATAAATAAATAGTCAGAAAAGCAATTTTAAGATACATTTTCTTTATATAGATCATCAGAAAAATGCTGCAAGAACAGGTTAAAACCACCAAAAACATGATTTTCACTGGAGTGGGTCTTCATTATATGCTATGAGTATGTTGACAGTTTGGACATGTTAAAGATCAAACGCTAAACACTTTTATTAATCCAACTTTTGTTGATCGCTTCGTTTTGGCATCCATCACCCGTAAGAGAAAACAATATTTTATTTTGCTGTAAATGCTGCATAAAAAAATATTTAAGAATAAACTTTCAAAATTACAAATCTCACTTTTCATATGACATTTATCACGGCACTTGTGTTTAGCCCATTGTTTAGCAAATCTTTTAGATTCACTTGGTTAGCATTCTATGAATAACATGGGGGCTTTTTGAGGATTATGCCAAATCTTCATGTCTCAAATTGGTTTTTAGGATGGAGATTGCAGCATAGACCACTGTCCTTTCCATGAGCCTCTGTGAATGTCACATGCTGGCGAGCTTGGCAAGGAGCTTATGAGCATGGCAGCAGAGGCGATTGAAAACTGGCTATGAGCACAAATACCATCAGTGAAACGGTGACAGACATGGCAAAAGGGCAAAATCTGACACATATTGGTTTCCTCTGGGGATGAAGGCAGGAACACTCAGAGAAACGTGCGCTCCTGCTGCTGCTTGAAACATGGCTGGAACATATGACACTGTTGCTCTTAACTGCAGGCTGCTGCAGCTGGGAGTCTTTCCCCACCGCTGACTCCATGCTTTGTTTTTTTTTTTTTTTTTTTCTCTACCTGCCAGTCATGCCAGGCTCTCTAAAAGCCTGCTTCTCCCCTGTTCCTTCCCTCTGCTCTCTGTCCTCACATCAGATCTGATGGGGTCACTGCAGTTAGACAGAAAACAGACCCAGAAGTGGATTCTCAATTGAATTGTCAGAAGATGACTGTTTTAATAAATCTTGCCCAATAAAAGGGCACGGTACCTTTGAGAAGTTTGTTGCACCCATGGTGCTCAGCTCGCCTGCTTACTGGCAAATGCTGTCAGCTAGAGACAACGTTTCCAAGCAAAGACACCTGGTGATAAAAGTAGCACTATTAGAGTTACTACAGGGAACATCCTTAAAAGCAATGTTCGACTGTCAAAGGCATTTTATGAGTTTCAATTTTCCTAACATTTGGTTGTAGTCATGACATGGACTCTTTCAGAGCTGCAACGAAGCAAGACGGTGGTTTGAGGTCAGCCGGTTCAGTCTGAATCTGGTTGTGTTAGGAAGGTCATCTGTTTGTATCCATGCAAACAACTCATCCATGTCAATCTTTATAAGGAGGACCAGCGTAGTTAGTGCATGGTCCTCTCCAAAACTCGTATCAGAGAAGAGCTTTTTCAAGGACCCCAGCGTAAAAACACAAAAGCAGGAGAATCTGTTCCACTCTAACCTGTGAGTCTGTACTGTAGCCTGAAGAGCTTCAAATTCTGCTGGGACGTTCTGGTAACACCAGATTTAGTTGAAACATGAAGCAATTAAAAATGAATTTACCCTTAATATCAACTACAATGTGATATTAAAAGGACTTACAACTTAAATTTAGGGAGTATTCTGAGTGAGAAAGTCAGTTGGTTTGGAGTCCATTTGTTCCAGATGGAGTCCTGAAGATTGCATTTGGTCTATATTCAGACTGCCGTCTTCCAGAGATTTCTGTTTCGGACCAAGCTTTGTAAACTAAACGATCTGACTAAGGATCTCTTCAGTCATTGGCTAGCAGTTATGGAGGCGGGTCAAAATAAAAAGAAAGATGGAGGTGCTGCACTTTGCAAATCTTGCCAGGATTTTTCACTTATTCAAACTTTTGATTTTGCTGATGGATTTTAGCATCTGTATGAAGACCATTCCTAACGTGTTTTGCATCAAGTGAAACTCTGGCTACGGTGCTACGGTGGTCGTTTTGGTTCAGTTATTCTGCTCTAATTTTTTCATATTCAGACTGAGGAATCTCAGAGTGGACTGAAGTTCAGTCCGATTGGTAACGAACCAAGACCACCTCAAAAAAAGGGTCCGAGAGCGGTTCCTGGACCTGGATTTGTTTGTGCGTATTCAGACGGAAACTTTGTTCCGTATTATTGGAAAAAAAACCCTGGTTTACTTCAAGTAGACCTAATGTGTCCAGTCTGAATATACCCTTAAACTTGATCTAACAGGGAGTATTGATCCTGACTTTTAAATAATATCACATTTACACCTGGACAGTTGTTAATACTACTAATAAAAATAATTAAAAAAACTAACAATAGAGGAAATGCACATAGAAGTCAGCTTATTTTTTTCCCCCAATAATTATAGATGTTTTAAATTAAAGCTCTAAAAGTCCTCACCACACACTCATTGACTCTTCTAAGTCTGACATGAAAATTTTCACTTTTTCTTGAGTAAAATCTCCAAACTAAAACCTTTACAAATAAAAAAGTCCAGTGTTCTAGAATGATGACAAACGTGCTCACAATTGAAGATTGATATAAATTTGGTAAGCTGAACGCATTATACAGGAGACATAGGAAAGATTGACAATATTCTGCAGCCAATCAGAATGCAAACATAATGTGCTCTTTAAAAAAAGGGAGAGAAAAAAAAAATAACTTACAAAGTTACTCAAAAAAAATTAGTGAGACTGAAAGATGAACATGTTATAGTGAGGAAAAATACTTTAGTAGGAAGCTGATCTATTCCAACATTAGCATTTTATTCATCTCTTTGATGAAACGTACAGAGTTCATGTTTTATTTGACTTTGTTAGTATTTATCATATCTTCCAACAGGTCTACCAGGGTTTAATCTGCATTAACAACATTTGCAACATCTTTTCTTCCTTTTATTTCCAATCATCACTGTTGTCAGCTGACCTTTCAAAACTGCTCAGATTAAAAGCAGTTTTGTCTGAGACACTAATTAATTGAAACAACACTTCTATTAGACTTAAAGTGAAAAACAACATTGTATGAACGCAAACATAACACAAAGCTCCACATTTCAGTTTTGGTTTGTTTTCTTATTGTTGTAAAAACTTGGATGAATGACTTATTTATTCAAGAATTATTCCGGACTTATCTACGCATTAGGAGCTTCTGGCCTGTAGAGCTCCGCTAAACACAGATTTTCTACTTTCTTTTTCTGCAGTTTGGAGATGAAAAATAATCATACAACTGTGTACATTAGATCAATTCAATCAATCCAAAGTCAGTGTAAGTCTGCAGCAGGTGAGGAAAAAGAGCATTCAGGTGAAAAAGGAGTTTTTTTTTATTATTATTATTAACCTACACAGTGGGTGGACAATCATTTCAGCTGCCCAAGTATCTGCACAGTAAACAGTTTAGTGCTGAGTAGGTCTTGAAAATTATACAAGCTTTATAAGAAAATAAACCTTTTCTGGAGAAGTCCTAACCTTACCAAGAAAACATTCTGAAACCTCATCAAGCAGCACCCACATGTCAATATTCCCACAATCCTCACTGATATGATGTTTAGAGAGAACTAAATGCCTTGAATCACTTGTTAGCATATAAAGCTAAACTTAATACACTAAAAATTCATAGTAAAAGACTTGTTTTGGTTTCATTCCAAATCTTTTTGATGCGTTATTTTAATGTCTGGTTCACACCGGACACGGAAGTGTTGCGAAGGGTCTGCGGGTGGACTGCATGTGGTATCTGCTTAGCCTCAAAGTCACACCAGACACGTGTTTTTCCGTAACGGTCGTCAGACGCTTCTGCTCAGCTGTGGTTATTTAGAGCTTTTTTGCCATCATCAGACACCCAAATCCCACCACCACCCGGTCTGTAGTCAGCCCACTGTGTCGATCTATGTGTCTCAGTGTCTGTATCTGTTTTTTTTTTATTTATTTTTTTTTATCTTTACAGTCTGTTTAGATACAAATATATCATCACATTTTTCAATAGCAGTATTTTATTGTGAAAAATTGGTTATATTCTGAAAATTCACCAGATTTTCTCGTGGGTCTTAACATAACTTCCTGCCAGAATTGGCGTGGATCGCCCAAAAAAATAGACCAGAGGCCAAAACAATCGCTGAACTGCACGAGCCGGACGCGGAGGTCCGTGGCGTTTCACATCTGGTGTGAACTACACCATAGGTTAACAAGGGCGCCAAATGGGAGCGGCCTCCGTTCCACACCGCTTTACAACCCTTCTTTGTCCATTGTGAACCAGAATATAGAATCCTCATTAGCTACCGGCTTCCTGGGGTCTTTC
>NC_050514.1:31395038-31403926 GCF_002922805.2 Oryzias melastigma | reverse complement strand
CAATAATCACCTAAATGCATAAAAAAAAAAACAAAGGCATGTCTTTGCTAAAGAAAATGTACTGCTGATATCAAAAATATGATTTATTTATGTTCCCTTTCACAAATCTCAGATAATTTGAATTCCAAATTTCAATTTCCTTTTTAAGTGACAGTTTACTAAAGATAAAAGTGCCAAATATCTAAAACTGGAAACTTTTTTGTGAGAGTAAATGTTAAAGAAAAGAAGACAAAGAATGTTCTAAAATGTTGGTAAATAATAAATAAAAAAATAGAAAATAGGTCTATATTTTTTGTCAAAATATATATTTCTGACTCTGTCTATGCTTTCAAACCTATAGTTTTGCTAAAATCTCTACATTTAAATTCGTCAGATCATGTACACGAGTTTTTAAGCAAGAATATTAATTTAAGCCTTAAGATGAAGGTGTTATTGTCAAATCTCAAGATCATTAAGAATCATCAGATTCCGAGGCGGACGCCATCTGAGACTATACTGAGCTCCTTTGCAGAGTAAAGGTTTGCGTAGATAATAACGGATAAATGTGCATGAATAATTCATATTATGGGTGTGCAGGTTACATCACAGCCTCTGTCACTGATAATCAGACGACACTGATAAGATCATTTGTATGGTTCCCACAACACATGGGCAAAGAAGATAATCTTACTTTCAGATGAGCTGGGACAATATGTAATGTAATGAGCATGATGTGGAAACCCCTTCAGAACGGTTCTGCTCTTTCCCCGCCATCAAGACATCTCAGATGGATAAGATAATTATCAGACTGCTTTGGCATGTTATACATTAGCTGTGCACAGTGATTACAAGGCAGATTTCTGAATCATTACGGTTGCTGTTATCACAGATTGATGCTAATGAGGAATTCAGACTTTGGATGAATGAAGTGAGTTCAAAGAGGCCAAAATGTGCCGTGGCGCACCATGGCAACAAATCTGATTTACAAACTCCCATGACCAAGATGGATTTTTGAAAGTTTTTTATCACGTAACCAGGCTTTTAAACAAATGCATTATTCATGTTTTCTACAAGCCTTTGTTGTCTTTTTGTCTTATTTTTCATTTTTTTGTAGCGCATAAGTGATGCGTTTTTTGGTTCCAGTGTGAGTCTCCGGTTGTGACGGAAAGCTTCTGCCATCCGATGACAAATTTCATCATGTGAAACAGCTCAGACAGAAGAGTCATGTTTCCACAGCATCATTTGTGATTCATACCCCATGTTTCGCCTCCAGTATGCATTTTCCACACTTTTGATGCAGCAAAATGAAAACTAATGCAAATATACAAACACAATGATGGAAAAGATACATCTTCTCTTGCATGACAACTCTCACGTGGTTTTAGCACAGATGGTCAACATCCTTCAGCCAGTACAACGCTTTGAAAGGGGAATATGCTCCCTACTTTTAAAACGACCAATTCCAAAATATTAACCTTTTCATATTTATTTACTTAAATACACAGATTTTGAAGTGAATCAGAAAATCATTCTGAATTCAATGCATATAGAATAGTGATTTTACAACATGATGTAACACTAATAATTTTTCCTCCAACAACTTGTTGAATCGGACTCCGTGTCGTAGTTGTCATATCAACGGCGCCGCCAAACCTTCCCTGAGCATTCTGTTCAAGGTTCTTTTTGAGAGACCATTGAGAAAAAAAATCCGGCCCATTAACAGGAGTCTGACGCTGAACACTCAAACCTTTCTGAAGTTTAGGAAGAAGAAAAAGTCTATCTGCCACTGGAGTGTGATGATCAGTTTAGTGGGAACATAGATGTGCAAAGACGCATGTATCTGAGGGTCATATGAAAGAGCATAAGATAAAAGTCATAATTGCCCTAAACTTTAAATTAACAAAACACTGAAAAAAAGTCTGGTTGAGGCTGAGCTGTATGGGGTTCCATTAGTGCCAAAAATATGTTTTTGCGTCCAGTGTCCATGTCCTTGGTTCATTTTCTCTGTCTACTGAACAAGTTTATTGAACATTTGTTCATGGCTATTAAGCAATATCCTCTGCGTGTCCTGGGGAACAACAGGAGCAACCGTTGCTAAGGACTTTTTCTTTCCAAATCCACCAACAATATCAAATGCAAAGTTTCAAGCATAAACGAAGCTGAAAAACCACAAAGCAAATACAAAGCTATCATCAAAGAAGCATGGACATGCACAAGATATTTTTTTGTAGACATTGAACTTTCATATTGGGACGGGGCCCCAGAAATATCAACGTGACTCATGGGCCGCCAGTTTAAGACCCACACCTTTTCCAGTACAACACCGGAAATTAATAAACACAGACAGACACAAAGATCCACAAACACAGAGGTACCACTCTGGCAGAACTAAAGTACACAAAACAAAAAGAAAAAACAAATATGGCTGTATAAAGTAAGAATAAACAGTATAAAGACTTGTTTAACACTTGACAAAAAAAAAAAAAAAATCTATGAATTAAGGTTTTGGACAAATGGTGAATGAACTAATCCAACTAAGATGAACTTTATGAAAGGTGTGAGTTTCATAAAAAGTTTGAGTTAAACTAAAAGCGTTTCACCAAAGAACATCACAAAACAGCCAAACACGGTGGTATTAGTATAAAGGGTGCGGAATCTGCACTTTTTAATGTACAGCAGGGATAGGCAACTCCAGGCCTCGAGAGCCGCTGTGTCTGCATGATATTCAGATATCCAAACCCTCCTGAACCCTCCCTGGTTCAGGTGCGTCCAGCCAATTAGAACATTCCAGAGCAGGGTATATTGGAAAACATGCAGGAATGAGGTCCTCGAGGCCTGAAGTTGCTTATCCATGAAGTACAGGATCATTAAAATTTTATTCAGGCAGAAAATGCATAAGGAGATTGTATTATGTCAGCTTAAGTCAGCTAGTTATTTTATATTTGGTTTAAAATCTTAAAAAAGAATGGTGAAACAACAATTTTTAATGTTTTAAACTGGAGCAAAATGAAAGTGTGATACTTTGTTTTCCATCACCTGTGCTGAAGGATTACTACCTGAAACATACTCAAAAAGTTTACTTTGAATCATTCATAAAACCACTTGCTTTCCTTTGAATTTTTGTAAGTATCTTAGAGTGTCTAAAAAGGAGGATTTCTGGGTAAACCAGGGTCAATGTTGAATGTTACACTAAACATTTCTGTACTTCAAGCCACAACATGTTAACAATGATCAAAGAAGACATTAATACTTCTAAGGACAATATCTTTTTGGTACGCTCACGCCTCTGCTACTGCCAGTGATCTCAGAAGAGACAGCTGTGTTTTTTGGATGGATGCAGACAAGACACACAGCCTGGAGAACGCCACCAGCAAGTGTCACTTCCCATTGGTTCCATTGCGGTACAGCCATACGTGTTCGAAAATAAAGTTGAGTCTGAGACTATGTGACTTTGAAAAAGTGAACACAGCTGTCGCCCTCTTGAGAAACATGACAGGGAAGGTCATCCAGTCAGAACAGAATGTGCTTGAAATCTCAGATTGAGAGAAACTTCTGCCTAATTAGGATTGATGCAGAATGAAGAAGTTCTTTCTCAAAAATGAAGTGTATAAGTTTTTTTTTTTTTTTTATGATAGCAGAAATCTGTTAGTGAAGCATCTCTAATTACCACTTCATAACCAAGCCAAAAAATAAAAGCCACAATTTTCCATATAAAACAAGAAATACATTATATGAGCTGCCTAAGAAATAGGAGCAAAAACGTCCTTCCACACTGTAGGGACAAGAAAAAAAAGTGGAATTAAAAAAAGTTCTCTGTACTAAAACTCTGGAGATGTGTTTCTCTTTCTCTGTGTAATAGCACATCACTCTTAGATGCCTCTCAACATATTTGATACATTGACAAATTCCCTCTTTCAGTGTTCTCATCATGGCTATTCCCTGGAAATGTACAAGAAAGAGGAGGAGGCAAGCGTGGACGACAAGCAGAGAGCAGGCCCAGCCTCCCAGATGGGTTGTACCACATCGATTGACTGGTGAAATATATCTCATATCACGAAAAGCAAGCTCGGGGTCTGGATCTATCTGTCGGGAGGAAACCCCGGGTGTCCCAAAGGCCTCTGAGAAACAACTGACAAGATGCAGTTGGCTCTTGCTGCAACTGAGAAGGCTGCAGCAGTCACAGCAGGCTCGCTGCAGGGGCTGTGAGGGGTGGCAAAATGACATGTAAAAGACCTTAAATGTTGAATTTAAGCCCTTTTTAGAGACTCACTTGAAGATATTCGCTAAAAAGATAACAGCAGTAATCTGAAGAATACTTTCATGTACACATATATATCTTGTCTTGTTTAGTGTTGATTATTTCCACTAATAAAGGTTGCATACACATAAAATGGAGACAGTTGACATATCTTCAAATTTCTGACAGTATAGTTCCAAGTATGATATCAAGTTCCTTTGACTTTGATTTAATTTAGAGAAAATACTTTCACATTAGGCGAACTGTTTAAACTTTGTTGATATATTTCTCTTTCAAGAGAAACCTGTCAGGCAAAAGTAAGTTTCTCTGAAACACCAGCTTGTGGATTGAAGTGGCTTTTAGACTGCCTCCTGTCACTTTCCCTGATCCTGACAGCTGCAGAAACACCAGTTTTGTGTCAGCCTTTACAGTACGGATTCTTTTTTTTTAAATTTGTCTGGTTGAGCAGCAAACCGATAAAAGCTGAAGGCCTCTTGAGATAGACAGATTTTACTGTTACAATAGTGGTGTGTGTAGCTTATAACACACGTGGTGTATATTCGTATTGAACCCTTTTGTGTTTGAGGCTGTTTATATTTTGGAGCTGAATCAACTGCGGCTTCTCTGTCATGTGGAGTTCCACAGGGCTCAATTTTAGAACCGCGTCACTTCCTTTTTTTGGGGCTTCATTTTGAAACACGTGAAAGTATAATGTTATTGTTATGCCAATAAGACATTTGAGGCATCTATTTTAAAAAGAGCTGTATTTATTTTTTGCACTGCATCTGTAAGGTTTACATAACCTAAACACAAATGGGTGACCATGCATCCCCCATACACACAATTTAAGAATACATCTTAAAACTCGTTTTTTTACGGTCAAACATTTGACCCAGCATGGGAATCTGTTCTAGGGTTTTCTTTTTTATTATTTACCAGCTTTTGATTACAGGTATTTATTCATTTGTTTCTTAGGTTTTAAATTTTCTGTCTTTAACATTGTGTAACGTACTTCATAAATAAAGTTGAATTGAGTCGAGCATTGACAAAAAGACCTAATACAGTTAAATGGACATGGTGTAGGACTATCAACAGATGTTATATATTGGTGTCCCCGGGTCCCGCAGGGCTCTTCTCTTGGACTTTTGTTATTTTCCATATTTATAAATGACCTACCAAACAGCTGTTCTGAATCTAATATTCATTTATATGCCGATGACACCAAAATATACTGTTCCAAACCCAGTATTTCTGATATCAGCATTACTTCACAGCAGGATTTCAATTCTGTACAAAAATGGATGTCATCTAATAAGTTCAGAATAAAACAAAATCATACTCCATGCTTTTCCAGAAACAAATCATGAATTCTGACAGAAGAATACTTAATTTGCACTTCTTAGATTCCTTTCCTCTTATGAACACCAAGACATTTAAATATCTCAGTGTTTAGCTAGAAACTGATTTATCCTTTAAAACTCATATACAATCTATTACAATCAGTAGTGATTCAGGCACGGGCAATACGGGCAGCTGCTCGGGACGCCGATTCAAACGGGGGCAGCTCAGCACTTGGAGGAAAAAAAATCTGGGCAGCTGTGGTTTCTACTACCGGTTAAGTTTTGAACGGCCTGAAACTAGCGAATTGGCGCTCTCTGCAGGTGGGCGCGCCTCTGTCGGCTGAGAAGGCGACGGACAGGTGTGAAGAAAAAGGGAGGGGTGGATGGATCAGTTCAGCTGCAGGTCTCTCCTAAACGAAGAGGACGGGTTGGGAAGGAGGGCGGGATCTAGGCCTACTTTGTAGATTTTTTTTTTTTTTTAGTCAGTCATAACATGACATTCTATAACCCATGTTTCAATACAATGCTAGTTTGTTTTTAGGATCAATCTCCACAAGCTCACCCAGTGGATCCTGAACCCATTTGCCAATGGATACTGCACTCCTAAGGTTAGGGTCCAAGTCTGGCATCTCTTTGCCTAAGGACTACATGTATCCCACTGATCCATCCAGCTGCAAAATCAATTAATCGTTGAAATTAAAGATTAATGCCAAATGGATCAAAGAACGATCAAGATTCAGTAAAAAAACAATCTCAGGAAAATACTTTAACACTTTTACCACGACCTCCTCTTCAATGTATTTTTAATATTAAAATATGTTACATGACCATAACACGAGAGAACAAAACAAAGTGTCTAGATTATGAATGGAAGAGGAAAAACTGCTCATGTCTCTGCAAACTGGCATCAGAAGCATTGGCAGCTGCTTGAACATTCTCAGATTGGCCTAACCAAATCATATCTAATCTTTCTCTCATGCTGCCTAAAGAAGATCAATTCATCATAAAGCCCACTTGTTAGGAGTTTACAGCATCACAGAGGGAGTGTTGCAGTGACAACGTTGGCAGGGATGTTAGAGTCCAGACTTAGTCTCCTAATGGCTCCAAAACTACACGGATCTTGAAGTCGCTGCTGATGTAAGAGGGATTCCTGAGGAAAGCTGCGGCTGTGTTCTGTGCTGGCTGGCTGACATTAATGCCAGTCAGTATTCATGGAACACGTACTCCTGTCTAAGTTATCGGAGAAATTTGCTGAGATACAAGAAACTCTAAACAGCCATTACAGCTTGACATTCTCTCAAGAGCCAACTTGTGACAGATTGAGACAAATTATGCCGCTTTATCCACACAGGACTGTTGTCGCAGCTAACCGTCAAAAATCAAAACATATCTGTTTTGATATGCTATCATAGAAGTCAAAGGGATATTATAATTAGATGCTGATGTAGGCCAGCATTAATCATCATTTAGCTGTCAGGATCAGCAGAGAACTGGGCAGAGTGGCCGCGGTTGAGCCAAGATGGAGAAAAGACCAATTTCCGGTGAGTGAATGGAAAACTCTTTGAAGCAGTTTGGAGTGATTTGTCATCAATCATGGCACTTTCCTCTGGAGCTTGGAACTAGTGTGGGAAAATTGAGAAGTCAGGGAGATGTTGCGAGAGTAAGAGAAAGGTCTGGACCACTCTGAAGGCTCTGTGGACTCCGCTGCGAATAATGATGCATGACAGAGCAGCACTCTGGATTTTATGTGAAACGTTGCTCACACAGATCTTAAGTTGCAGTGATGCAACTCTTTGTTCATCACAAAGAATTTTAGACCATCAATATAAAAGCCGAGTTTATTGGTCTGGTGTTAATAGTCAATGCACACCAAGTCAAGTGTTTTTCTCCCTTGAATTGATTTGCAATTGCAGTCACGTCTCCTGACTCCCTCCGCAGCATTTCTTTTGACTTAAAGAAATCAAAAAAATGTCATATCTATGATGCAATGTCAGGCAAATCTGCTCATTTGTCGATCTCACAAAAAATCTCCACAGTACAAATTTTGACATGTTCGGCATTAATATTTTAGAAGTGAGCCCTGAGGACTTTATTTTTTTCTTTTTTTGCATTTTTGGGTCTGAACTTCACTCTCGCTCTTTGCAAAACTCCCCAGAACAACCCAAGGTCAGTGACTTGCTTTTATGAAGGATCCTTTTCTTGTGAGAATCCTGCAGGATCAGTGAAACATCAAGAGCTCCATACTGTGCTAAGGTGTTATTATTATTCTGTGTATGTTGGCCTCAGCGTGGGAAAATGGTGAGTGTTAGCAGCAGCGTGTTTGTATATTGGCAGATCAATCACTGTGCTGTGAGGATTTCTCACACTTCTCAAGCAATGTGAGAGTTACTTCTGTGCTTTGTGTGGGGATGAACACGCGTAGATCGACCTTTGGAGACCCAAGACCGAAACAGCAGGGCAGCCCCATCACACTCAATGGGGATTTCTTTGCTAATATGTAAGAAAAAGAAGCTCCAAAAAACATCAATTTTCTTGTTACAGCACTTAATCTTGAATCTGTTCTAGTATCTATCAATTATTTTAATGTGTTTTTCTTCTAAAGAGCCAGACTTTCAAGTAATAATACAAAGTGGTCTGATGCAATAGCACTTCTGAAAGTCTTTCAAAGTTGTCACTCATTTTTAACTTTCAGAAATATTTGGTGACTTCTTGGTCTGCCATGCTGACCTTTGATTATTTAGGCATGCACAAAGCAACTAACCCAAGGGATGGACCATTGTTGTCTCCGTTTCCCCCTGAAGGGTAAGGCATTCATACAAAGCACACACACACACACACACACAATGATTGCTTTGCACCAGGCTGCACACAAATGAGGCATCACACCAATGAGTGCCAAAAAAAAGGGTGCCAGCTGTGGTCATGTGACCCGCTAATTTACATTGAACTGATTTGAAGCCAGTTCTCAGCTCTGTGGCCATCTAGATAGAAGAAACAGGTCTGAGTGACATCCCAGTAAAGCCTTTTTAAAGCTAAAGATTCATCCATCAATCAAAAGACTATGTCAATACCAACATTAGGTTAGGTTCAAATCCAACTGTTGCAGGTATTAACTTTTTTTTTTTTTTTTTAATACATAAATTTCATCAGGCATAATGATATGAACATCTTTTTAATGTTTGGTTATTTGTTTACTACAAAAGGAGACTTCTTTATTGTCTGTGACAAAGAAAGTCTGTTTCGATATTTTCAATAGTATATTAATACTTATGTACTTGTAAAAACAAAAAAGACACAGAAGAGGAAAAGCAAAAAAAAAATAACATTAAGTA
>NC_050514.1:31391075-31394394 GCF_002922805.2 Oryzias melastigma | reverse complement strand
CTTGACAAAGACCTGATTGCCCACTTTCATCGTGACCATCCTGACCAACCTCATCGTCCGTCTGGGAGCCGGACTTAGTGAGGGGGGGTTATGTCATGTTCTGCCCCAGTTACCTCCCTCTCTGCTTCTGTGAAGACTGCTGCGACTCCACCCCTCCTCCTGTGGATCCTGCTAAGCAGTCACAGCTGCCTGCACTTCAGCAATTAAGACTCTGTGTATTTAAGGAACTCTGCTGCAGCCCTTAGTGTCGGCTCGTCTTGTTTCCTGGCCCTGTGAGTTCTGTACATTATGGCTTATGTACATTAAAATCTGTGGACTATATTTCAAATGTGTTTCTTCCTGCATCTGGGTTTCCTCCTGTTTGCACAACCGTGACAGCTTGGAAATTGTTTTAACCATTATGCAAGCATAAGGACGTTTTCTATGCCTGTATTTAACACAATAAGAATTGAACGGAATAGGTCAGCGTTTTGGATGCGGTTTGTATGCGAAAAAAACTCTGCTTTTTATACCCGTCTTGGGGCGACTATGATAGTACAGACAATACAGCCATTTTGTGACCGTCATTATCACAGTTCTTGGAGTCAGTAAATGCACCGGGATTGAAGTCACCACCCTCATCGATTTTGATTGGTACATGGTGTTAGCCCCGCCCCAACACGCCACAATGGAACCAAAAGTTTTTAAACTGAAATTTTCAGATTTAAAAAAGAAAAGAAGGGAGTGTAAAGTGAAAGTGACAGAAAAATGTGAAGAAAAAAAAACATCCTTCCATTATCTGGAGATGTTCCATCATTATATCGCCACCAGCAATGACTGAGTCAAGTGTCGTAGGGTCCAGAGATTGTACACCCTATACTGGTTCTCCAGCTGAAGAACATATTATTGGCATCTTTTTGTCTGAAGTTAATGGCGTGGTGCAACTCATACATTTCAGATGTGACTTAGATTTAAATATTCACTTCTTGACCTTCAGGTTTGAAGCTCTGCTGGTCCCAGTGCTGGTTCTCTGATTTAAGGGCTCAGATTCAGACTCATGTAATCACAAAGACCATTTACCATTTGTGATTAGTAACAAAACTCTCCACAGGCATTAAAGTTGAGTCAAATTTCTAAGGTTATTTAACACCAACTGTTGACTCACTTAATACACGATTGTATGGCTGCTCATGCTTATTATTAGCATGTTATTAATCTGTATGTGACAGCCGCTGCCTCTGCCTGCCTTATCGGTCATAAGCAGGAGTCTGTTACTTTCTGTGCAGATAAGTCTGTTTGTGTGTGCAATTGTTTTTGCATAGTTGCTTCTCTGTTCACACAGAAGACATAAAAATGATGGATTTACAGTCCAAAGGCTGCCAGGCAACAGTTTAGGACTCCAATAACTGTAACATTCACGTTTCCTTTCCAGAGCCGTGTTGGATGGTATGCAGGCCTTTTGTTTGCATTCTCTCTGCACAGTGAGCCGTCAAATAAAGACAAAACGCTTCCTAAACTGTTTAATGTCTCAGTAGTGACATTTAATCGACGTGTGGAAATTCCAATGAAAAGTGAGCTATGCAACAAGAAAAACAATTCTTGTTAAGATATGCTTTTGGCCTAAGTCTGTATAAAACAAAAGCAAAAAAACATTGTTTTGCTTCTTAAGTATTTTAGTGGTGGAAATGTTTAACCCTTTACCCTTGGGTGATCGACATTAAGTTCAAACCACAGTTTATACCCTTATCTGGTTATCATTAACAATAACTTCTGATTTCATTATTGAAATGGTCCTGTTATTTCAATTTAGCAGTTTGACTTGTTTGTGTACCAATGGTTTTAAGAACAATTTAGCTTTAATTTGAATGAAATCAGAGATAAGGTAAAAAGGTGATGATTCATATTTTATACTAGATTTGGATTGGAAACCTAAGCCGAAGACGCCCAGCCCTTTTTTTTTTTTTTACCGTTTTTTGTGATAACAAGATCCACTACCTACGAGAAAGCAAAATTTGTTTTCTCTTAATAACAAGATAATGAATAATATACTGCAGCATTCCTCTCTCCCTGTCCCGCACTAAGACGCAGAGACTTCACCTGTTTTAAGTCTCTGTATTTTGTGGTAAACAACAAAAAGAAAATACTCCCCAAAAGTTTTTTTTAGCCTGTTTTTTTTTTCATTTATTAGTGGATCTACGCCCCTCAAATGATTTAATTCCGTCTCATGCGAAAGGGGGGCTTTGATAAAATTCGGAGAAAAGTTTTTTTTTTTTTTTTTTTTTTTAAATAATGATAATAAACATCGCTTTTGCAGTCATAACAAAAGAATGTTTCTTCAATACTAAAGCATAGAGGAAATAAATATCAGGAAGACGTAGGACCCAAAATGTAGGAGACTCGACTTGGTGCCAGAAACTCAAACATTTCAGGTTTTCCATTTATTGAATAAATAAACTGAACAATGGAAAAACCCCTGGGAGTGACAAAACGGAGCAGATGATCTGAAAACTAGACACTTAAATAGACTGAGGGCAATTAACTGAAATGAAAACAGCTGCTGATAATCAGGATGAACCTGGAGTGACTGATCAGGGAAAAACTCCAAACATGAGCTGATGAAAACCAAAGTTCACAATCCCCAAAGTAAAGTTAGATGTGGGACGGGAATATTGGCTGGAGATTTGGGTTGGTTTGATGTTCTGTATAAAGCTCTTTTCTAAAAGGAAATATAAATATTAGACATGGATGGCTTTATTTAGACCTTCTCATTTTTTTTTCTTTGCATTAAATTGTAAAGCAAGAAATCCTGACCTCTATTACAAACTTAGTTTATTGGCCAAAGTGGACCAAATCACCAGGAAACTGTAACATTAGATGCTCACTTAGGTAGAATTGAAAGGAAAAAACATTGAAAACATTTAACTGGTTCCATTTGCTTTCTATTTTCTTAAGTTCGGTAGATATTTTTTTGTTCCCACACACTGTAGTGAACCAAAATGTTGGTACTCTGTTTCAGGCTGATCAAACTGTATACTTGTTTGTGATAATGAGATAATATCTCGTTGCCACAAGAAAACAAAGTTTATTATCTCTAGAAAATGAACTTTGTTTTTTCGTGATAACAAGAAAATCAATAATTAATAGAATGAAGTGTCCGCCCCTTTTCCTTTCCCGCACTGAGTTGTCAAGACTTCACCTGTTTTAAGTCTCTTTATTTTGTGGTTAACAACAAAAACAGCAGAACACTCCACAAAATACTTGGGAATCTGGTTAGACAATGCACTGTCTTTCCGTCACCACATCAGCATGTTACAATCTAAAGTCAAAGCAAAACTCGGCT
>NC_050514.1:31368330-31389301 GCF_002922805.2 Oryzias melastigma | reverse complement strand
GCAAATTATAAGCATCTTACTAATGCTTATTAATATCTTATTAATACTTAACAAGCACACCTTAATATAAAGCGTTACCAAAGAAAGTAAAGGACTGAAAAGTCCACCAAAAACAGTGGACACCAAACCCTCGACATAATGTTAATGTTTGCCATCTCACACCCTTGTTCAGGCAAACCTTTCACAGATATCAAACCCCCTGGACCTGATCAGATAAGTCATATCATCAGGGCCAAAAAAGGAAAGTAGATCAGCTGGAGAAGGGACGGACAAAACAAAACACAAGAGACACAAAACAGTCAATCATAGACATACACAACTGGACGGATAATCTATTCTCTATTTCACACAGCCTGAAGTGAGGGCAGCTCTGGTTGATCAAACACCAACTATGTGGGACAGAGTAAAGTTTAAAGCCGTGCTCCGTCTGCCAATCAAAAAGGACAAACCTAAGTTTGCTTAAATTTAAGATAATCTAATCAATTGATGGATTTAGAAAAAAAAGCAAAAACAACAGTTGCATTTAATATATATATGTATATATATATATATATATGTACATTTGTAAAAAAAATAAAGCAAAAGCTTCAGAAAAAAAGTTAAAATAATTGAAATCAGAATGTGAGTAGATGTATTTCTTGCAGTTAAACCCGGCTTTCTCCCCCTGCAGCCTGTTTCCAATGGTCTTTGGTGGAAATGAATTATTTGGAACTCCTGGTTTGCATCAAATCTGGAAGAGAAGATGGAGGCTTGATCATCGTCAGCAAGATCAGTGACGACATAAGTGTTCACTGTTTACAAACCAGAAGTTTTACCAATCCCAAAATGTATTAATTTGCTATATTATGTTTTTTTTTCACTGCATATTAGCCTACTAATTGCTGAGCTGAAGTCTCACTTACTGAGGAAAAAAAAAACTAATACTAATTGTATTCTGTTGAAATTTAAACTCAAATATTACTGGTAAAATGAATCCTAATGTAAAACATAAACATGTATTGTCTCTCTGTCCCCGGTCGCTCTTAATACGATTTTAAACCTTTTGAATCACAAAAAGAACACTTAGACAAAACTTAAAATAACAAAGGAAAAGCTCAGGAAAAAGTCTGAGCCTAACTCTAAATAATAAATACAAATGTTTATTCTCAATGTTAAATGTAGATGGAATTTAAATAGTCTTCTAATGAGTCCTGAGAACCCTGTCAAGCCGAGACGCCACTATACCATGGGATGTTCTTCAGGAGAACATGGCTGGATGGATCTCTTCAAGTGGATGACATTAAATGGAACATAATGACAATTGGAGTGACTGCACTGCAAGATGTGCTTTAGCTGATGGCTTTCAATGGAATTCCAGGGAGTAAAAAAGTTTTTTTTTTTTTTTTTTTTTCCAACACATTGATGTCTGTGATGTCACTTGCTTTAACATTTTAATCAAATTTACTTTTAATGCTTAAGCATTTGTTTGCTACCCTGTGATTGATTGGAGAACAACCCAGGGTGCACCTTTTTTATTTAAGCATTGCCAAATTACAAAAAATTTAACTAAATTGAGGATTACAAGATCAGATATTGACACTGTAAATCAGACAAAGTCTGAATCTCTACGAGCAGAAAGAACAAACACAAAATAAAACAACAAAACAATAAAATAAGATGTCTGAGCAGAGATAGAAATTTCAATTTAATAAATTAAATACAATAAATAATATTTTTCACACATCTATGAAAATAAAAGGGAGGTTTTCAGTCTATTTTATATATATTTTTATTTTTGGTCCCTTAAGGAGCCTCAGTGATTACAGGTAAAGTTTAAATTCATTTCTTAAATATTCCAAGTTTTATCTTTTTATTCTGTTTTGACACAGTGGGTGTCTTCATACATTTATATGTAAAATTTAGCAAAGTAAAGTAGATACAGAGATTTCTTATACCCAATTTTCTAAAAACCTATTATGGTGTTAAATGAAAGTTTTGGCAGTTGCTGGAAAATATTTCTATCAAAATACATGTATTTGGGGACAAAAGAAAAACAAAGATGTACACAATTTATCATCTATAATAAATCATAATCTTAAAAGTTCTTTAGATGGGCAGATTTCAATTAGCATCTTAAAATTAGTTTCTTTAATTTTAGGTAACATAGAGAGTTTTTTTAATATAAAGTTCCCAATATAACTTGGCCGCTTATATGTGAAATTTAGATTTTTTCTGGCACACATTTAGCTGATTATTATAATTTTGATCAAATATTAGGATTTATTTTATTAATAATAATTGTGGTGTGATGGGTTGATATATAGCTTTAATTAAATGAATATATTCCAATAGCTTTGACTTTAGTGTAGACTGGTTTGTTTGGCATTTATATTTCTCAGAAAAACACTCATAGCTGAGAAAATTACCCTTACTATCCAAAATTTGCCATGGTGCATTCTGCCTTTGCCCTTTAGGTGCTGGATATCCTTTATCAACTCTGTGACCCACAGAAATAAAGCAAGAATGGGTTAAAAATTTAGATTTTCATTTATATTTAACAATTTAATTTAATTTTTACCATTTATATTAACAAGTGTTCAGCTTTTATTAAGCATCTTAATCAGCATGTCCTAAAAAGACACAAGTTTGTGATAATCACTGACAGAAGAAGGTAAAAATGCAGCAATTATTAAAAAAAAAGTTGTCTAAATCTGACAAAACTGTCAGCTCATTTTTATTTCCTAAACTTCTACATTTTGCATCTCATTCAGTTGAAACGACTTCCAACCCTCGTTTTGTCTTCTAAAGTTTCCTAAAACACTCCCAATCTTTTGTTTGTGACAAACATTTTTCAGGGGAACAATCACAAAGAAGATTAGAAGAAAACACATTATCACCCCTCAGCAAAAAGGAGAAAAAAAAAATCAAGAGATCCTCTCTTTCCTCTGTGTCTTTGTCTCTCATGTGCCTCCGTTGTCTCGCTCTGTCATTACCTACATCTGCCTCCCTCTGTCTTTCTTACACCCCTCTTAACCAAGACAGTCATAAGAACGTACTGTAATTGGAGATAAACAGCATTCATCTTCTCTATTGTCCCTAAATAACCCTCTGGCCCATCCCAGGTTTATTAGCTTTTTTATTGCTCCAGTGTGAGAGTACAGTACTTGACATATTCATCTTCTCTGTAATCTTTTATACTGCATTTATAATGATACCAAGCCTTAGAAAATTAACTTTTATTCATACCAGCAATTAAGATCTCGTGCCGTTTTTCTTGGCCACAGGGGAATGAAAGAACCTGAGGAATCGCTCTGCTAATGATGGCCTGTCAAGCATGCAGCTGTCTGGAATAAATCGTCAAGATCCGCTCATAAACAGCTATTCCCCCAACATGCAGCGCACGCAGAGGCATGTCAAAGCACACACACTTTGTCAAACTTTTTTGTGGTACCAAGTTTGTAAACAAGTTCCTTTGCTAAATAATTGCCTCCTTTATTTACTGTTGAATTTTCCTGCGGTTCTTTTCCAGTGCAGCTGACAAATGTTGGAAGTTTGCGTCAGAATTTGTCTAATTTACATCTGAAGTTTTGGAACAGCTCTCTGTGGAAATGAGCACGAGAAGAATGCTTACTAAAAAAAAGAAAAATGTGAGGGTTTTCTATGGAGTTTTAATTTGGTGCTCGGTGGGGAGAAGAGTCAGACTCCAGGGGGGAGGGCTCTATCTCCCGGACGACTGAAGACCCCGCCTTTTGGGTGTTGGAAGAAGGATGAGCGCGGGAAGGAATAAGGGATGAGGAGTATGAAGGAGGATGATTGGAAATACAGAAAGATAAATAGGAAGAGGGATGAGGGTTGAGGAATGGATATGGAGGGAGGGCAGAATAAGGGATGAGTCGGATGATCGATGAGTGGATATGAAGAGAGGCAAACAGAAAAAACAAATAGGACGAGTAAATATGAAAGGGAATTGCAAAAAGGAGTCAGGGGTTGGTCAAATACTGAATTAGGTTTATTTTTAATTACGTTTTCAAAGCAGAAAATTATTGATTAAACACAAAAAAACAACCCGTGTTTTGTATCACTGTCACTGATCTACGGTGGCCCTGAAGGGCAAATCACATCAGCAAATCATTTGTTACAAAAACATTTTAAAGATCA
This sequence comes from Oryzias melastigma, assembly GCF_002922805.2. Taxonomy (NCBI): domain Eukaryota; kingdom Metazoa; phylum Chordata; class Actinopteri; order Beloniformes; family Adrianichthyidae; genus Oryzias; species Oryzias melastigma. Next base: position 31,385,164 of record NC_050514.1, on the reverse strand, counting down.
TGACAATTAAAAAAGCAAAACAAATCATAAAAAAATGCATTACATTTTATGATTCAAAATTCCAGAAAACAAAACGTAAAAAAAAAAAAATCTAATCATCATCATAATTATTAAATCCATTTCCTATAGTACATTTTCCTTTTTTTGTTAAAAGGGCAAAAAAAAAAAAAAAATCTAATTTACAGAAATCAAAATTAAATGTTGTAAAATGAAACAAAATAAAAAAACTGCATTACATTTACAAAACAAAATTCCAACAAAAAGAATAAAAAGAACAAAACTTCAAAAACAAAAGTAATTTAAAGAAAACAAGGCAAAAAAACAAAACAAAAACACAATGATAAACCACAATTCCACCACACCATTCAATCGATTTCCTATAGTAACTACTGTTTCCAGTTTTTGTAAAATAACACCAAAAAAATAAACAAAAACAACAAAAAACAAATGCATGAATGAAAATTAAATGTTACAAAATTAACCAAATAATAAAAAACAGCAAGACATTTTGCAAAACAAAATTCCAGAGACCGAAAGCTAAAAAATAAAAAACAGAACAAAAAAAGTGAAAAGTAATGAAAAAAAAAAAGAAAAAATAAAAAAGTAAAATAAAAGTAAAAAAAAAAAAAACACAAACGGTAGATACTATGGGACATCACTGATTGGATGATGATATCCAGGATTGCTTCATGTTAAATAAATTTAGGCTGAAATGACGGATTAACATCATTATTCAATCAATTTCTGTCCCTACTTTTTCCTGTTTTTACAAAAAGGAAAAAAAAACAAATGCAATTTACTGAAATCAAAACTAAATGTTACATAATGGAATAAAATAATAATAAAAAAAACACCAATATATTTAAAGAAAAACAGAATTCCAGAAACCAAAACGTAAAAAACATCAAAATAAAAAAAATAAAAAATTGAAAACAAAAGTCATTTCCAGAAAACAAAGTTAAAAAACAAAACACAATGAGAAACCACACAAGATAGATGCTACGGGTCATCGCTGATGATATCCAGGATCGTTTCATGTCAAATACATGTATATTTGTTTGGCTTTTAATAATTACTATGATCTGTAAAATTATTTTTGCTTTGAATGATTTGTTGATGTGATTTGCACTTTCGGGCCACCGTACTGATCACTCTAAATAAAGTTCTTAAAGCTTTTGAATCGCAAAAAGGAAAACTTAGACAAAACTTAAAAAAAAACTAGACAAAATCAGGAAAAATGAACAGCAGTTTGTATCTATAGAAACCAAAAACAAAGCTGAGTAGAAGCAGCAGTAGAACCTGCAGGAGGATGCAGCTAAGCACTTCAGGGAACAGGGAAAGGTAGAAAAATCAGAGAGGAGTTCCAACAATGCTCTTCACCTATTGGGAGGCTTCAGTCAACAATACTGCTTTTGGATATCACCACAGATGTCTGCTTATCTTATGGTGAAGACATCAAACAGGAAGTGGAAAACTGAATCCAATTTCAGAAAAAAGTATGAATAAGTCAAAAAATATGTTTTTTTTTTTTTATTTTCAAGAAAATAAGCTCTTTATTAAGCTTTTTTTCAGCAAAAATCCTTAAATTCCCTAGAACCAGTAGGCCATCACTCTCGCCTCACAAGGTCCTTTCTGTGTGGAGTTTGCATGTTGTTCTCGTGCATGTGTGGCTATTCCCATGAGACTTCAATTTCCTCCCACAGACCCCCAAAAAACTATAGGTTAATTGAGTATTCTTAACTGTCCCTGGGTGTGTGACTCTGCAATAGTCCACCTGTCCAGCATGTACCCCCCTTACACTCAACAGTAGCTGGGAAAGGCTCCAGCAACCCTAACTCTAAAAGGGATTCATAGAGTTTGGACAATGGATAGGGTTAACTCGTATGCGGGAAATCAGGGATCAATCCCCTGGGTGTGCAATGAGCTTCATCCAAGACCCTTTTAATGCTACTACAAGGGGGCCAAAGTCTCCCATGTGCCGGTCCACAGCCCAGATAAAATACTGGGTTAGGAAGGGCATCCGGCGTAAAGCTCTATCGCCAAACCACCTGTGCAAACCAGTAAAAAGCTGTTTTGCTGTGGCGACCCCTGGAAGGTAAACATTAACTTAGGAATTATTGTTCTTGTGTTTGGGGTCAAACTGACTTAAGGCATCTTCCTAACCACTGGCGTGATTTCTTTATAATTGTGGTTTTTTTTTTGGCTATTTGGAGCCTAATACTATCACACTGTGATAGATCGTCACCCTGACCAGGGTGTTCTCTACCTTCACCCAAATGTAGGCGGTACAGGCTACGGCAACGCGATCCCAAAAGGGAAACAGTGGGTTAAGAAAATGGATGGATGGATGTTCTGTAGTAATTTTATTTTTGCTGCAGCAGAATGTGCATCGTCCAAAAAGTCCCTCTTTGGTCTCATCAGTCCACAGAATAATTGTCTTGACGTTTAGGGGATTATTTAGAAGCTTTTATCAAAGGTGAGACAAAAGGTCATCGTGTTCTGGAAGGTTTTGGCCCTCCACTTTTTCAAGTTATCTCCTTTTGTAAATGAGTGTTTTACCACAGTCAAAATTCTAAATTTGCAAAGATGTCTGTGTAACAGTTATCTTAGACATCTGCTCGTCAATTCATTAAAATGACTCTTGCAGCATGAAGTGGTTCTTTTTCAAAGCTGCTTCACTTTGTCAGACAGTTGGAGGGATTTTGTGAATTGACGGGTCTGAGAGTAATCAATCAGATCTGAGTAAGTGAACTGTTCTGGTTTATAGACCCTTTCATACCGGAGCTGTCGCCAGCAACATGAAACACGCTTTTAACACGTTTTACACGATTGACATAATTCCAGTGGATTCGGAGGAAATGTTGCACATCGGTGTAAAGCTTCTTTTTTCAAATTCAGAATCAGTTGGTGAATTGCGTAAGCACTTTGCTAAAGTGTTTCATGTCAGCACAAAAGCTGCTTTTCACAGATTCATAATCCGTTGGAATTGCATTATTGTTTAAATATAATGTATTCAGGGAATGAAGACAACTCAATATGAGCTGCAGGAGACCTGGTGAGATGGAGGAAGTTGATTCACTGTGGAAAAAAAGCCAAAGTATAAACGGCTAAAAAGTTACAATAATTCAAAACTCATCAACAATAGAAATAAAGCTCTAATGACGATAAGGGGCGTTTACTTGTTCCTTATTACCTTCTTAGAAGGGTTAAAAGAATTACTCCTACCTGTACTTCCATATCAGATCAACCACATTTGGTCATTTTCAGTGAGAAATATATGAAATACACTTTAAAACATGTTATGTTGTGTTTACTCTGCTGTTCATTGAGTTCACATTTGATTAATGATTTGAGTTACATGACAAATGTGCAAAACAAACAAATACTTGGTTTTGGAGGCGTATCTTCCTCATGCTTGGATTTGCTTCAGTAAGTATTCTCATTGCAAATAACAAACCTGACGCAGTGATATGGTGGCGTCTTATTTTCTATGAATGTTCTGAGCATCCATCAGTGCATTCAGATTGATGTATAACTGCTAAATGTTTATTTACTTCTTTGTGCGTCAGACATGTTTAGATGCAGGCTAAAACACTGCTTGAAATTCACGTTCAGAGCTTCTGGCGTTTGTGAAAATCCAAAGATTTACCAGCTTAATTACAGATAAAAAGTTGTGATCAGACAGTCAGCGGTTGGGCTCACCTTTCAGCCCTTCATCATCTGTGTGTGTCTTTGAGATATTTGTTTTCTTCTGCTTCCCTTAAAGCATCAAATAAACCCCGCTACCAGGAGAGCAGCACATCCAGCACTCAAAAATCCGGTAATTAATGTAATTTATAAGATTAACGACAGCCTGAAGTGTAATCTCATAATTGCCGTCTTTTGTGTTGACACACGAGAGGGCAAGTCCATTAAAAAGTTTGGCCCATTCGAACAAATTTGGTTTCAGTTCTTCCAGATACCCTGAAAACAACATTCTTAGCTTCAAAGATTCAAAATAAATCAAGATTTCATTTTTTCTACTTAAACAATATCAAATGTCTAGTGTCATTTACTCCCATGCGATTTGTTTTGTGATCGTTAACCAAAACCATCCATCTCCTGCTCATCTCAGCACCCCTATTAGCCCTTAATTCAGAAAATTTGAAATGTTTAATATCCTAAGATGGATTGTAATGTAGCTTTGTCGGATTCAATTTGGCCGATCATATTTAACCTTCGATGGGGAACTTACTCACAGCTTCAAAGACTGAGAGATCATTAGCAGTTGTTCAAACTTCTCAGGAGCCTGTCAAAGGCTTGAAGTTTTTTTCTCTCTGCTTGGAGACGTCTTATTTCTATGTTGTTGTACATTTTTGTGAGGCGGCGCTCACAATATTCTGCTGTTATATATCTCTACTCAGACTGCAGGTTTACTTCCACTTTGTCTTAAACTAAAATATTTTGGAAGTATTAAAATTCAATTTTTAAACAGATCCTTAAGTTTTTTGTTTCTAGAAGGTTTGATCCACTCTTCAGGATTATCATTTTCGGCAACAAGCTATTACTGGAAAATTTGTTCTCAAAACAAGTTAAATATATATAAACTAAGATTTTTTTCCCTTTTCTGCCATCGAAACTAGACACTTTTTTGGGGAGATTTCTTAAAAAAAATAAGTTAAACTAAGATGTCTCATCTTTTAATTTAAAATATTTAAATACATGTAAAATATAAACATATATCTGTGTCAATCATAAATATATATACAATTTATATTTGTTTTAAATAAAAAGCATATATCCCTGTAAAGAAGTTACGTCTCTATGCCTTTGTCATGTGTCATCCCTCTATTTCAGATTCCAGGTGGATCGTCTCCTGTTCTTGGCTGTGGACCACACCTCTGGCTCGTCTTGGCTGTGGACCTCACCCCCACCCGTCTCCCAGTTCTATCTGGATGAACACTATTGAAGGATCTAGTTTTAGAGTTAGATACGCTAATGCTTCTTTAACTGTCCGGGTACATCGACTGTTTTAGCCACTCCCCCCTCCCCTAGAATCAAATTTTTCCTAGGAGTTTTTCCTTACTAAAAAGGAAGGTCTAAGGGCGAGGATAACCCGTGTAGCTTAGCCTGGTCAGCTTAGCAATCAGTTATTGTTTATATTTTATGACTGACTTTCTGCTTTTGTACCAGTATGAAGCCCAATGAGACAATTGCTTTGTGATATTGGGCTACAAATACAATTAAATTGAATTGAAACGTAATGTTTCATGGCTCCAAAAATACTCCCCATTTTTGTTGAGGGGTCACCGATTTCACAGTGGTATGGCGGTCGACTCCTGATTGGAAGATTGCAGGTTTGATCTCCCCCATTTGTCGAAGTGTCCCTGAGCAAGACACTGAACCCAACATTGCCTCGTGGAGGATTGGCGCCAGTGTTTGGCAGCGTGGCTGTGACTGTAAAGTGCTTTGGGCCTTCAAGAAAGATAGACAAACGCTATATAAGTATACACCATTCACCAGTTTACCATTTGCACCAGTAATGTTAGGTTAGGGGTGTGAGGGGATGTAACCTGGCGGGAGAACAACATAGTTGATGGGAAATGGGGTTGGCTTTATTTCACACCAAAAGTTCCACCCACAACTCAGGCAAACTTCTATTGAACTCCTGCTGCTCTGCAGAAATTTTGTCCCAGAAAACGACTCAGGGTTTAAAATAAACAGCATAATAATGATTAAAGGACCAATGGGAAAGTGTTAACAATAGATCAAAAGATGATTGGAGTGGGATTTCAGAGTAAGACTGCAAACATATATTTTATAGAATTTTTCTTAAAAATGTTCTTAAGTAGTGGGCCTTATAAAACTGTCCACTTTTCTCAAAAAACAAACAACTCAGTGTCTTAAAACAGGGCTCTACAAATAAAACTTCAAAAGTAAAAAAATATATACATTTCATTAGATATTGCTTCAATCAAGATGTTCAACCCATAAGAACCCATAGTGACGGTGTAACAGAAAAAAATATCTGAAATGTGTTCTGTGGTCAACTTGGTTTGCTTTTTTTCCCACATAATTTTATTTTTAAGGAAAAACTGGTCCGGGTCTTTATGGGTTAAGATCAAATGAGTCGTAAAGATTTTCTAAATGTATTGACCTAAAGTCTTTACATCGCACTGAATGTTTCTAGAAAGTTAGTTTTGTCTTATCTAGATTGTAATCAGATAAAAACTGAAACTGATACTTGACTAAATCACTAATAATGTTTTTTCTGCTGGTAAAGCTGCTGATGAAGAACGCTGAATCTCTGCCTGCTTCTGCTGAAAGCTTCTGGAGCCAATTGCAGTTTAAAAATATTTTCTGAAGAGTTTTCTCTTCACATGAACATTGCACTGTCTGCTTGTCTGGTCTGGATTAAAGCCGGTGTCTGTTGTGTTTCAGCAGACCTCAGACACTGGCTTGATCATCTGGACTTGGACAGTTCCTGTTCCCCTCTATATTATTCAAACATTGTTGGGAAAAAAAAAAAGTATTTTCTGACAAGCTTGTTACTGGTGACCTAATTTCTTTCAAAGCCAGTCTGGCATCTTGGCAGGCTTTAAAGTGGCCTTCCACTCATTCACAGCTGGCTGAGCTTTGGTGGCATCATTTGGAAAGGCCATGAGCGCTAAATAATTAATATCAATAAAGAGTTCCTTCTTTGTGAACCCATGGAAAGCAGTGACAAATCTAATGGAGATGAAGCTTTGGAGTATTTCTATGCTCTCGCAGGAACAGCGTGTGAGGCGCAGGCTCCTCACACACGGAATAAATGCAGCGATACTCCCAACACGACAGAGGAGGTTATTGACACTGAAACTCGGCTTCTCTGGATGTAGAGACTCTCCTCTCAGCTCAGTTCCACTCAAATACGCCGTGCCATCAATGTTAACCACAGGAGCCATTCACACAAAGAGCTTATATGACCACAGTCACAGTCAGGGGGGGCTCCACAGGTGATGCCACAGTTTTCACTTCATTGCCCACCTGGTTGCCAGACGACATACAGTGCAGTTCAGTGCATATGGACAGAGAAGTTCTCTCTACTTTGAATATGTGAAATAAATATCAAACAAAATAAAAAAAGAGCAATCAAAAGTGTTATTAGGAAAATCATTAGTTTTTCTTTAGGGTAAAATAGCTATTTTTATGTATACTGAGCTAATATGTACTGGCTCATTGGTCGCTTTATTGACCTGACTGATCATTAATGCAAATTTCTAATCAACCAATCACATGGCAGCAACTCAATGTCTTTAGGCATGTAGACATGGTCAAGAGCATCTGCTGCAGTTCAAACCGAGCCTCAGAATGGGGAGGAATAGTGATTGAAGTGACTTTGAACGTGGTATGGTTGTTGGTGCTGGACTGAGTATTTCAGAAACTTCTGATCTACTGGGATTTTCACCCACAACCACCTCTAGGGTTTACATAGAATGGTCAGATAAAGAGAAAACCTCCAGTGGGCCACAGGTCTGTGGGTGGAAATGCCTCGTTGATGCCAGAGGCCAGAGGTGAATGGCCAGACTGGTTCCAGCTGATAGAAAAGCAACAGTAATTCAAATATCCACAACCGAGGAATGCGAAAGATCATCTCTTACCATCATCCAACCTTCAGGTAGATGGGCTACAACAGCAGAAGACCACAGTGGGTGTCACTCCTGCCAGCTAGAACACATCAAGGATACAGAGGAAACGTCTCAACTAGGTCAAGCAAAAGGACAGGACTGTTTAGCAGTGGTTCAGGGTCCTGTTTTCTGAGTAAATTTGTGTGTCTTTTATTTGGTAATCAAGGTCCAAGGGTTTAGAGGAAGACGGGTGAGGAGTAGAACCCAAGCTGCTGTAGGTCCAGTGTGATATTTCCAAAGGTACTCACCATTTGTGTTTGCAAACTCTGTTTTCCTCAATCTAAAATCACTGCAACAGTCTACCAGAATGTTCCAGAAGAATTAACGATTCCTTCTGCTGAAGATCTGGATGGAGATCCAGATTTCATCTCCCAGCAGGACCTGGCCCCTGTCCAAACCCCAAGAAGCATCCAAACCTGGTTTGATGTCCATGCCATCACAGAGCCTGACTGGTTTGCCAACTAGTTGGACCCAAACCCCATTGAAAATATATGGGTTAAAATAATGAGGAGCATAAAACAAAGAAGAGCTGACGACGAGCATCAAGAAAATCTGAGCTTCCATAACTCAGAATTCCACAATCTGATTGCACCAGTGCCAGTGGGCATTGAGCCAGTTATTATGGTAAAGGGATTCCAATCATTACAATGCATTCTCACTCTCAACTCGTCATACATGGACACTTGGTTTGGACCCCTAATGCGTCACGCGAACTAATACCGGTCTGAGGGCTGCAGACATGGAATAATGCATAGTCTAATCAGGGGTCCCCAACCCTTTGGACCAGTACCCTAACCCAGTACCAGTTCCGCGTCCCGATGGGTAGGGACTTGAGATTTAATGGGAACAGCCAGCACGTCAAAAAAAACAATGAGACACCCAAAACGTCAAAAAGTGGCGCGAAGGGGGGCCTGAACTATTCGTCCATATATGAAGAGTTGGGAGTGAGAATGTATTGAGCATTAATGATAGACATGCTTTTAAAAATACTTCATTTTGACTGATTAGATGTGATCATAATCATCTTAATCTCTGTCTTTGTCTTTTTGCTACACTGAAAACTAAATGGTGATTCCTCTAAAGTATTTTATTTTCTGAAATCCTGTTATTGTTTGTTTCATGAGCTACAACCCTAATTTATATAAAATCAAGTAAACACTTGAAATGAATTAAACAATGGGCCCAGTATCCATGATATGTCTTTTGGAAAGTGTCTGTAGTATCCTAACAGGCCACTTATTTATAACATATCTCATTCATCACATTATTTACTTTTATCTTTTTTGTATTTATTTGGTTCATTTTCTCTTTTTTAATTTTTAACTATTTCCATCTTACAACTAAAACCATCTTAAACATTTGTATTTTAAAACAGTACATTTCAGATTGATTTAGGCCCTTTGATTGTTATTTTTATGCTAATGTTATATTTTAAATTCTATTCCATGTTTTAATTATTATTGTTATTGGAGGATCTGGGAATCTTGTTAAAGCATGTTGTAAAGCAAATCATTTGTATTAAAAAGTTAAAGGATTAAAAGTTAATTATCGATGTCTTTAAAGGAGCTTCAGATTAATTAAATGAATTAATCTGTAGAGTTAGAATCTCTAAAACATTGCTTTGGACAGATTCCTGTGAGGAAAAACGAACCATGAAACCCACCAAAGATGGCTTTTTTTAATTACTTTTTTGGTTTTAAATATCAATGATGCAAACAATACTTGGTGAGTATTTTAAGAAAATCTTTCATTATTTCTGGGGCGTTAATAATCTTGACCTTAGATGGAAGGCAATCAGCGTTTTGTGTGACAAAGCCTTAACGACTTCTGCTGAGTGTCGAGTGGACACGGCCTTAATTCGGCGTGCTGAGATCCGATTCAGAGCCGCCGACCTATCACAAGAGTTTGTGTTATATCCCGTCAAGGCCGCCTGCTGTCTTTTATCCATCTAATTAAAAGCCTATCTATGACTAAAACTCAATCAAAGCACAAAAGTTCCACACGGTTAACCCACCTACAGGCTCGAGATGGAGCTCCAACCCAGACGCGTTTGTGAAGCACTAATGGTGCAGGAACAAAAGAAACCTCCAACTGAAATCCTTCAAAGATTATTCCGCCTTTTGCAAATGAAACATAAATTTGCCCAAAAGCGTTTTTGTTTGGAGCAGATTTTACAGGTTGCCATGGGACTGGGCTGAATTTCAAAATCTGTTCAGGATCATTATGCCGTTTTTTTTTTCCAACTTTAGCTTTTTTTTTTTCTCTTTTGTGATATTGGCTTCCTGAGTCTGCTGATATTTAATTGAATCCATTCTTTCCTCTGCCAGTAAAATGCTTCCCATGCCACCGGGTGTGCGTCTCATAATCAGTCCAACCGTGTGCTTAACAGAGTGAGAAGTGTTCATAAAATTCTGCTCCAATATTCTCTAAATTTGCTCAGTTTAACAGCTGATTATTTCACCCCCTTTTTTGAAGGGAATCTCCATTTGCTTTGCATTCATGCTACCCATAATGTTTTTTTTCTTAAATCCCAGACCTCAGACTGACCCCCAGTTTTGCCATTGAGTGGCTTTTACTTGGCTGCAAAACAAATTGAAGGAACAGCTCCTCAAGCATGCTTTGCAATCTTCTTAGCAAGTGCTCCTCTCCTGCTTAGTATCAATTAATGAAGTTTTCAGCTCAGAGAACTCCACAACTGCTGATTATTGCTTAAAAAAAGAAAAAAAAAGGTAGGAGGAGAATATTTTCAAACCTTTCAAATCCAAATAGGCGTTTCTGACACTGAAAAAAATCTGAAAAAACACTTCGGGTGCTCAGTTTACACCTTAAAAACAGGTAATGGGAATCCATTCATTGCATAGTGACTAAAAGTTCTTCCAAACTTTTTTTTTTTGCTCAACTGTGCAGATAACTATTCAAACTTTCTTAAAAGTGAGTAAAATTTGCATTTAAGAATCAAAATATTATGTTAAATTTAACAAAAATGTTATTTGTTAGTCGTAATTATGTCATTTTAAAATGTTGAGAAATACTCTATGACTATTTCATTACTTTTGCTTCACTTCTGCTGCATGTGTTATATGTGGAGTCATCAGCTTTCAGTTTTTTTTTTTTTTTTTGCCAAACTATCCTGTAGAACTATTTGAAATAAACTTCCGTGTGAGATTTTGGGAGAGTTAATGAGTACTGACACTGAGCATCATCCAGGTTTCTCCATCTTTGCTTAATGATGAGGGGGTGTCACCGGAGAAGATCCAGAACAAATGTGAGGGGTTTTTTTCTGCAGCGAAGCAATTCTATATTCACTTCAAACTGGTCATTCGCTGCAGTTCTGCTGTGCATCCCGAAATACTCCCCTGAAATTAAAAAAATACAGTAAACAAAAAGGAAGGAAAACAAGGGATGAGCCGTTCTGGCTGAGTCTAATTTTAGGTGCTGCCTCCTGTGCAGAATGGGATTTTTTTTGGAAGTTTTAATTAGAACTTTGAGCAGGTAAACAGTACAGGGAGGGAGTTGTTTCGGAAATATATTTTTTTAAATTTATGCTAAATAATTCTGGAGGAGCTGGTTTTAATTTAGACTTTGTGATCAGAGGTAACTCCTGCTGCAAACTTCTATTTCGAAACAAATATCAGTTTTCTGGTTGGAGACAGAGTCCAGACTGGGCCTTCATGAATATTGTGAGAGGCAATCTTCTGAATTCAACACTTTCTTTGGGTAAATGTGACGTGAAGCTTTAAAAAAAAAGTTTAAAAATTGTCATCCTGACGATCACAGGGACTTGAAAAAGAGCTTTGCCTACAAAGTTATTATATATTCTTGTGTCTCTCATCTATTTTGCACAAATTAACCGATCATAAAGAAAGTAAAAAAGAAAAAACGGAGCACAGCTCCACATCTTCTGTGGGAATTAGCAGAGAGTAGCTGCCAAATGCTGCCAGTTTACTCATTAATAACATCTTTATACATTTAACTTCTAAACTTGGAGTGATGCACTCAACATTTGAAGGCTTAACCTTTGTAACCTCTCGTTTCTGAACGTCCATGCAGAGTGGGAGGAAGGGAATCACTGAGAATACAGAACACGATGGAAATTCAGACAAGAAACACTTTAATTACACAAGATTTATGGCTGACGCTTCAGAAAACCCTCAAAAAGGCACAGATGTGCTGAAGATACCAGAATGGAAGTCCTTGCAATTAAATGTTCTTGTTTTGATTAATAACATAATGTTGATGAATTCATACGGATTCTAGATTAAGAGTCTTTAAAAAATAAACAGGTTTGGAAAATGTGCCATTTTTATAGTGGAATGAAAATAGAATTTAAATAGAAAATAGACTTTTTTGCATGACAACATGCACATTTATTCTTTAACTTTTCAGTAATCTTTCAAGTTTCCTTATTTTTAAAAACCTGTTTTTTTGTTTTCAGTTACATCTTGATGTGTTATGGTTTGTCTCTTGTGTTTTGGTTTCTAGTTTTAAACCTTAGAATAATTCTTCCTGATTCTTGGAGATGTCTCATGTTATGGAAAGCCAATGGAGATAAACCTAGTAAAAAGTAGAACACTTGGAGTTCATTTTAATGAGTGTACTTGAGTATAAGTACGGTAAGTATACTATAACTTTTTTAACTTTTGACTGTAAAATGAATCTTAATTTTCTGTAAAATATCTGCTGCTGCTTCAAACTTTAATAGTACACTAATTTTCATGTATGATCCATTAAATTGAGATACAGATTTTCTCTAAAACCTTAACTGACAAAGCGAATGTTAAAAAAAAAAAAAAAAACAAATAGCCTCATACGACTTTTAGGGATAAAAACTAACAAAAACTGGTATTTTCTAAATATAATAATAAAAATGAATCAACTGTTTGAACAACTTTTTTAGCACCATCCTTTTAACAAATGACAGCCAGTTTCTGAATATTCAGCATTATTATTATTATTATTATGGTCTGTAGGAACAACTTTCATAATAAATCCATATTTAGATCAAGAAAAGGTTCATGACTTGCGATAATGCTGGTCTGAATGCTTTTTGCTAAGTCTGGTTGCTGAAAATCCTGAAGCAATTTACTGTAATTGTTGAAGGGATTTGTTGAAAATGCAAAAACCTTTTGCAAAATGGCAAATTTGATGAAATACTTGAAATGTTAAATAACTATGAAACACCCCAGAAGTTGGAATATAATTTCTGACAAATTGTTAGCAAGTTTGCTTAAAAAGTCTCAATACATACCACTTTTTAAAAAATGTGTAGTGTTGCTTAAATATTAGCTAAGCTTTAAATTAGCCCCGAAAGCCTTATGCCAAATTAGCCAAAAAAAAGCTAACATAGTGCTACTCCAAAATAGCCTAAAAATCCTCAGTAAAATTAGTCAAAAATGTTAGCCTGTTGCTAAGCTAGACTCAAAAATAGCCTAGCAACCTTACTAGATGACAAATTAGCAAAAAAAAAATCAATAAAAATAAAGTCACCATGTTGCTAAAATGTTTGATAAAAATAGCACAAAAACATCAGTAGATGCCAAATTACCAGAATGAGGATTATTTGCATTATGGTAATATAACAGCTCATTGCCAAATTATTAAAAAATGACTGAAAACAATGGTTTCAACGTGCACAAAGTTTTTGAAGAATCCAAAAACATTCTCATTCACTTCTATGGGGCAAATTTTGCTCAACATTTCAAAAACTAAACAGTTTATGAATCCCAAAAGCAGAAATGTCCTTAACAAGCTGAACAGTTTGATACCAAGATTACTGACCGATGAAAGTGTTATTTAGTTTTTACGTGCTGAAAAACATACGGAAAGGAGCTAGAGGATCACTATCGTGTGAATGCTTTGAAGCTTTCAAAGGCTTCTGGTTTTATCTATTAAATGATTTTTTTATGTTGAAATTGAAAGCTCTTCTTCTGTTCCCCCTCTAGATATTTTCTCCCAAAAGAAACATTTCAAAAATGTTTGTTTTTTTGTTGACTTTGCTAGATTGAGAAAGCAGAGGATAGATTTGTCAACACTCAGGTGTGGTTTAGAGAATCCAGTAATTTTCAAAATAAAACCGCCTTTAAATGAATCAGAAAAAAATATATAGATTGTGATTTTTTCCCTGCATCCCAGTAGCCTACCAACTGTCCCACAGACCGGTACCGGTCCACATGCACACTCTGGGGGTTGGGGACCACTGATCCAGACCGTGCACATGTAGTGTAGGAATTATTCCATTGAATAGTACTGCAGACTAAAGTGGAAAACTTTAAGTTTACAATATTTATGAAGATAGTATATAAAAAGCAGAGTTCAAGTCTACTGCCTTGTATAAACCTGTAGTTATCTTAATATCACGTTGAGTCAGAAAGAATAAATATTTTTTAAAAAGTCTGTGATTCTTTAAAAGTATATTGTTTTTCTTTTTTGTCATCAAATGTTTGAACAGAGAACTGTGCTCTGGTTGCCTACAGGTGGGTGATTTGCTGTGAAGGAAGAAGCAAAAACATAAAAAAAGAACGATCTTAATGAAGTCTGACCTTTTTTTACAAGGCAAATACTCAGCAGTGAAGCTCTTAGGTTTTAATTTGATGAATCCTACAGAGCAAAGTCATTATAAACTATTTTGGAGTGGAGTATTTTTTCCCTGTCAAATTAGATATGGGATAATACATTTAAGCAACACTCATTAGGTATTAATCAAAGAAGTAATTACCAGAAAAAACAGAGTACTTTCATAACTTGAACAGACTTATTGCCACACATCAAACTTCACGTTCTTCAGTCGATTTTGACCCAACAAACTTAAACCATGAGGGACAACATTTGAGAAAAAGTCCAGCAGAAATCCAAACAGAAACGATGTTTGTCAACACAGTTTAAAAAACAGATGTTTTGATGTTTCCAGTTAACTTGTGGCTCATTTCATGCAGTCTGGGTGAGTTTATTTTAATTACTACATATTTAAACACGTTATGCATGTCATGTGATGGAAAAATGCAGTTTTGCTTGTTCATGCAAAGCCAACAATTTCATAAAATCTGTTTTAGTCCCCAAAGGGAAACAGAAGCTGCAGCGGTAGAGGGGAAATAGTTTGTTCTGTAGGTTTTTTTGGATGAGCACAAATATTATACTTTGTCTTTTGACATTTTTCTTGTAGGACTGGATATCGTTCAATCAATCAATCAATCAATCAAATAGCACCTATGAAAGCAGAGGCAGCTAAATTATTATTATTGTTTCCTGATTTTGTGTTGACATGTTTGTATAGTTAAAGTTTTATTTTGATAAGAATGTTTTTCTCTTGAAAAAAAGGTTTCGTTCCCAATTGACCAATTTGTCCCATTGTCATTGTTAAAAAAAGCTTTTTTTACATTTTATTTTAGGTTTAAAAATGGGTGAACAAATGAGACATGGGTTTTGGTAGGCAATTTTAAATGTGTAAATTAGTATTTTCAATAATCTTCATCAACAAATTGAGAATCTATTAAATTAAAAGTTTGAGTATAAAGACAAATATTTTCTTGTAGTTTTTGTTTCAGCACATTTAAAAGATGTATTTTAAAATCTCAGCATCCATTTTCCAAGTATTTCGGTTTTCTGTTATGCACAATAATCACAGTTAAGGGTTTCTAACACGGTCTGATCTCGTGATTTGTCATTTTTCTCATGAAGAGTGCATTTTTCCACAAGTAAGTTACAGATTTAAGGACAAGAGTTGTTGTACAGCAAATAAAGCAGAAAAACATTCTGATAGAACAACAGATTTAGACAAAATCAAAACCGCATAAACTCATCACAGGCTTACATGTGAAGTTGATGTTTTTTGGACCTTGCAATGATCCTTATTGTATTTATATAAACGCTAAATGTTCCCGTTCAGCTCAGATCACGTACAGCCCATGTAGGTATTAAAATCCATCACATACAGTGTCAGGTTTTGTAGAAAACCAAAGCTAACAGGGCTGTCTGGGTCTCCAAGGCTTCCTATAAGTAGAGTCATAGGTTAAGCCTCTGCAGGGCTTAAAGAAACCTATTTCTCTTATCTTCTCTAGTCACGAGTCACGAGCAATAACATTATCTAGCGGCCTGTTGCAGCCGTGAGAGGAGGCGAGTTTTTAAACACTGCACGTCTCAGGTATGTGTCCAATCAGGCCTCTAATCTGGCCATTGTGTTGTGTCTTATCAGCCCTTTGAATAGAACAAAGAAAAGTATTGGTCGATCCATAAATCATAACTTTAAACACAGAGGGAGGTCACTTCCAGAGTGCACTCCCCGATACCTGAACCTGCAGATTCCACTAAATCTTGTTGCTCCCGCATTAAGGGTTTGTTATCTCACAGGAAATGTCAAAAGGGTCACAGACTCCGATAGCCTGACCTTTTTTTCAGAGCTTGAATCAGCTCTGAAGAATGATCCGGCTGACTCGACTCATCATTCAGGAGGAAGACAGGGAAGCACCAAGGACGGCCTCTGGACAAAAACGTGTTTGCATCGCAAATAAATGAAGCAACTTTACATTTGAAACAGTCACTAATGGATTCACTAATGAATACTTCAGAGTACTTTGTTTTAATGGAAACAAAAATGTTGTTTGTGGTGTTTACATGTTCTTGTTGCCTTTTTCTCACGATGGAGGACATATATAGAGAAGATAAAGCTCAAAATTGCATTTCTGAGTATTTCTTTATTAAATGGTTTTAAAATCAGGAGCAGACAGAAAAAAATGCTGATTGTTCAAAGTTCAAGGTCTTTTATTTGCCATGTATGCAACAACGTACATTGCAGCATATTGGAATTTGTGCGCTGAGCTCTCAGAGTCACTGTTGGATTGAAGACTGGAGTACAAGATTAAATAGTTTAGAGATTACGAAATATTTACATCAATAGGATGATAAAAAATTACAAAGAGTATAAAAAATAGAATGATAAAAGTACAAAAAAGAGCCATTTGAAGAGTCTAAAACACTGCACGTTGACCAATTCAAGAAGGCACATTTCACATAAATGTCTTAGTGAGGTAGTTTTTTTATTTTTTATTTTTTTGGTCACATTTTCACAATTACATTTTTGATTGTATTTGTGACGTTAATATTAGACTAGGCGGACCACAAGCTCCCTGCTCTGAGATTTCAGCAATGGGGGGGAAGGGAGGTGGCTCCGCCACAACAGTCCCACCTACAACTAA
>NC_050514.1:31364496-31368273 GCF_002922805.2 Oryzias melastigma | reverse complement strand
CGTCATAAACAATGTTACTTAGAAATGTGTCTGATCAAAATTCCAATCATTAAAACAAATTCAATTTTATAACTCTTAACACTTTTTAATAACTTTTTAATATCAAGCATTAGTTAACAGTTAATTTATAAAGCCTCACTCCTACTTTATTAAGCATTAGCAAGTAGCTTATGTGTTGTTATCAACACTTTATAGTCATGATTACTATAATGCATGTATTAATTGTTGTTAATTTTTAATTAGAATCATATATTTACAAGGTTTTTTAAATCATTTACTAAGACTTTGTGAATGAGCTTACAACTTAAAGAACCACTTCTACATAATTGATTTGTAAATTATTTAATACTCAATTTTAAATATGTAATTGCTAATTAATAAAGTCCTTACAAACCATCAATGAACACCTTATAGCACATGTGTGAAAGTCAAGGCCCGGGGGCCGGATCCGGCCCTCTGGGTAATTCTATCCGGCCCTTCAGATCATTTTATTTTATTGCTATTCGTGGCTCGATGTTATCTTTTGCTTATTTCTAACTTGTATATTTTTTAAAACATACGTTTTTATGGAGAGTAAAACATTTGAAGTTATTTCAGGTTTAAGTTATTTTATTCTGGAATTACATTCTAGCCTGTTTTTATTCATAGTAATGTTAAAAAGTTACATGTTTAGAATTCTCATTTTAGAGTGTTCAAAAAATGTTTATTCTGTTCGGCCCGCCACCTGAGGTGAGTTTTGGATTTTGGTTCCCTGGGCGACTGAGTTTGACACCCCTGCACTACACTAATCCTTATAAATCATGAATGAGGTGTTTATAACACAGATAAGCAACTTGCTAATGCTTAATAAAGTAGGAGTGAAGTTTTATAAACACATTTTTAAGTGTTAACTCATGCTCAACTAATGCTTAAAAGTGTAACATAATTCTTTTTTGGTGTTTTTGGAACTTCGGCAGTTGCTACAAACATTTAAAATCAGAGAAATAATGGTGTAAATAATCTAGATTTTTTCCACAGAAACAAAACAGATTTATTACCAGTTTTCACACACTTAAGTACAGATCAAATTATGCAAGTTATAGATTTTAGCTTCAAGCTTTTGGAAGATTCTCTAAATATAAACAGCTGTGATGACAAATCAGGGCATTTAAGTTCAAATTTATTCAGCATTCCTACTGATACTTGACTAAAAGTTAAAAACTTGTTCATAGCTGAATAGTTTGTCAAAAGTCAGATTTAATGTAGAAAATATCTTACTAAAAACAAACTGATTAAATCCTGAAGCATTTTTCTGATGGAGGAAATTACTATTGAAATATGTTTGAGTATTTCTTTATCCAAATTGTTTTGCAACAGAAGCATTTGAAAAATATTGTGTTTGTAGAAAATACACAGCTCCGTGCTCCGCTCTATTCTGATGAATCCACTTATAGACAGTAGATCCATGAACGTCTTTGTTCCCATCGTCTGAACTGGAATCTGGATCAAAACCGTTTCTGTCCCAATGGTTCTGCCTACAACTCAGAGGTGGATTTCTATAGAGCTCTCAATGCTCTGCAAAAACTTTTCTAGAAAACAATGTTTTCATGATTTTGCCAAAAAAAACTGCACAACTAAAAAAGACCACTTTAGAAATAGATCAAAAGATGATCGGAGTTCAGTTTTAATGTCATCTCCTGATGTTTACAGCCGACTTGCTTTCAAAGACCAGCTCCGTTCAGAAGCTTTATTTGGGATATTTGAGGTAGATCAAATCGCTTAATAACAATAATGTTGAGCAAAAAGTCTTGTAACAATTTTCAGTTTGTTTTAAATGTTTAGAGACGGTCCTGTTTTAGATTTTGAGATTTCATCTAAAAACTTAGTGGATCAAAATATTTTTTGGTCCAAAAAAAGCAATGTAAAAATTGTATTTTCATTAAAGAACAATGAAAAAAAATTCTATAAACAACTGAAAAATATTATAAAAGGAAATAAAATTCAGAAATGACTCTGGAAGTTCCACAGCTTTAAAAACGTGAGTTTCACTAGAAATCTGAAACAATGCAAAGGCTCCGTACGAGCTTACACCACTTCACAGAGTCCCTAAAGAACTAAGAGAAGACGCTGGAAAGTTCCTAAAAATTCAAATCACCTCTGAGAGAAGCTCACAGATGAATCCAAAGCAAACAGAGAGGCAGACGTCTCCATGTTGGTCATCACAGCATGCTCTTTGTGTGCAATGATCTGTTTCTGCTGGATCTGCTCAGCGTCTTGACTGACGTGCGAGTGTCCGGAGAGAAATCAAATTCCTGTGCTGCTGAGAACAGACAAGGTGGTAACATCACTATTCCTGTCAGGTATGCACCAGTGAATTGCTCATCAGTTCAGTACCTATTTTCCTACGAGGGTTTTTTTTCTCCTTCTGTGCTCAAAGCCTGGTTTAAAAAGAGAAGCTTTGGTGTAAGCAGAGAGGCCGTGAGGGAGCCAATCCCAGCTGACAGTCGGAAAAAGAACAGCTTCAAAAGGCCTACAATACCACGATGAGTTGTATCAGGGAGAGAAAAAAAAATTCAATGATTAAAAGTGAAATGTTTGTTTGAAGATAATGTTATTTTGAATAACCTTTCTTAAGAGGATTTTCCAACTTGAAACAGAGAAAGGAGGGAGAAATAAAGCTTGTGTGGGAGCGAGGTTTGAAACTATTTCCCACCGTTACATGAGCTCAAACTTAGTAACCGACTTTGCAATCGGTGTTTGTATTCACCCAAATGTTTGCAGCAGTCTCCCCTGAGCTATTCACTCAATATATCGAAAAAAAAAGAGAAAAATTAAGAAATGCACGATTGAAAAAAATCCATAGCTGTTCGCTCCTGCTGTGTCTGAAGGGAAAACAAATGTTAATGAGAGCTGATATTAGAGACCGCGCTATCTGACTCTGAATGGAAACAATGCATTCATTTAGCCTGCAGGTGTACATTAGTATTCAGTGGAGGAGATGTGATGAGGCCGGCTCTCTGGGTCAAATCAACACCACATCTGGGCTGGGGCAGCTCTCTTTTAACCCAGGGACACTCGGGTTAAACAGCACGGTGGAACAGACAGGATAAACTGACATGTGGTAACTGATGCCTGGATCTAGAGCCAAACAGGTTAAGGAGAAGATGCGGGCATGAAAAATAAATAAATGAAAAAAATCAAAGGGCAGGGAGATGCTTTGAGGCTAAAAAAGTGGGAGATCTGTTCACTGCCAGGTCCTCAACCCTTCCTTATGTTTGTGAATCTGTGTTTGCAAACAATACGCCCACATTAAAATGACTATTTCTGGACAACCAGCATTAAAGTAGAGCAAATATTTGATTACAGACAGCGGGATTCTATATGCTAACACCTGGCATGTGACGCACGTTTAGCCCCCTGGTGTTCACACTGGACTGTCACTTCCAAAAAGTGTGTGTCGACTTGGTGCAAAATGTTAACGTAGTGCAAATCAGCTGCTGAATCTTGCACCAGATTTCAGATTCACGAAAGACTTGGTGTCATATAATTCTGCACAAACTGCAAATATTTCTCCTCCATGAGCGATTTTTAAACAATAAATACATCACTTCCCTGATTGGTCAAAGTTGAACAGGTTTCAACGGATGGACGTTTGCATATACAGCCTAAAAACATCCTGCAATTCAAGAGTTTTGAACACTGGAGCACAAAAGGTGCATGCCCGCATTTACTTTGACTGTAGTAGTTGTAGTAGTAAAGTAGTTGGTTGAACATGCATTCCTGAGAGTGGTGTGAATT
>NC_050514.1:31319455-31364438 GCF_002922805.2 Oryzias melastigma | reverse complement strand
TTCTGTCTGAAAGAGGGTACACCATTACCCTTCATGTCATTCACTCAAAATTATTTTTAGTATAGCTGTAACAGCTTTTGCATGTCCATGTTAAAATCAGATTTTATTAATAAATAATTTAATTTATTTTGATTATACTTGTGGGATGTGCATGTTTGTTTCTTCACTGTTTCCCATTTTAACATGCAACTTTTTAACCATTGTTTATTTTATTTTGTAGAGCACTGAGATTAGTAGCAGGAAAAGTGCAAAATAAATTAAGTTGAATTTTAAACATCACGAACTCCCAAGTTTTTGGATTACAGATTTTCCAATGTTACCTGTTGAAACCAAAATAACGTTTCCATTATTCCTTTTCCATATTTTTTCTAGAAACTGGGGATGTAGGACCCAAAATGCAAGAGACCAGACTTTGGTGCAGAAACTTAAACGTTTGATAAATCAATCAGAACATGAAAAACACACTGAAGAGGAGAAAAGACACAGGGGGAAAAAGATGCCAAAACAGAGCAGATGACCTGCCAGTAGTGACAAACTGATAAACCAGACACTTAAAAACACTGAGGATAATCAGCATAAATCAAGAAAGCTGTGGATGATTTTTAACCCAAACCTGGTGTGATTGACAGAGAGGAAAACAGCAAATGGAACCAAATTATTTGTTTGAACTTCAAGGTGGCTTTAAAAAACAAAACCTAAATTCAAACATGACAAAAAAAAAAGTCTTAGCTTTTGAAACTCAAACTGCTTATAAAATAGCAAAAGAAGGTGGTAAGAATCAAATAAAATCAGTTTCATGTTCATACCAAAGACTTACCTAAAACAGAAGATGTTATCAGTAAATCCAAGGATGGACAACAGACTAAGTTAATAAAGAAAATCTCGATAAAAATAAATACTAATGACATAAATTTTATTTGAAATTGTTTATTTCAAGCAATCAAAGCTAGAATAATGCATAAGAGAGGTTTACATCTGTGCAAAGATATGTCAGACATAAAATAACTTATAGATTGCTTGGAAGGGAGTTGGAGGAAATGAACGTATATAATCCCAGACGGGCTCTACTTTACCCTTTTCTTTACATGAATTATATTTATCCAGTTCATAACCTATAATCATATGTATACCTTATCGTAACAGGTTCAGGTCATTAAGAATCCTAAAGTAAAAATAAATCACATGACTGAGCAAATAGACATAATACTTTATCAAAGTCTTTATACAAAGACTTTATCATAACATATCCACATCAGTGATCAAAAATGAAAAATAAATCTAGTACCAAACATCAAAATATATGTGCAGATTACTTTTATTGGAATATAAATCATTAATATAAAGTATCAAGCATCAATTACATAGAGATTTTTAATTAGAAAAAGCATTAGTATTAATGAAGTACCTAAGAAATCAAAAATATGTACAGATTATTTTGGTCAGAAAAGTCATCGACATAATTCACACTTTAGTAATCCAAGTGAAACTAAAAAGATAAGGATTAAAAAACTAAGCTAAAGATCTTCAAACCTTTTTGTTTGTTTCAAAGCTGGCAACAGTTTGTTGAAAAGCCTTTTTTAAAGCATAAACATATATGTTTTTATATCTATTTTTGTGTCTTTATGGGATCATGTTTCCAACATTTACAGCTTGATGTTTTCGTTCTTGTTAGACAAAAGCTGCAGATCCTCAATCAGCAACACTTTACGATGTCCACATTCACATATTTCTGTCACTCCAAAAACACAAAACATCAAATACATATATTTATATATTTCTTTAAATATGGCATTACACTTGACATAAGACGAAAAAAAAACCCTGCTAGAAATGTGTCAATAAGATGGATCAATTTGTTTTAAGTCAAGAGATCTTGAAAACTGAGTAATCTCATAAAAGCTAATCGTCAATCTCTAGACAAGTTATACACATATGTATATTTCTGAGTTTTGTTTTATTTGTAGAAAATGATTTTCTTGATTTGTGTAAAGGGAAAGGATTTATTTGACCCGTAACACAGTACAAATACATTTAAATTTTAATTTTTAAGACAGAGTAAAAGACCTAAAAAAGGAGTATTTATAGCATATTTCAGTTTTTAATTTTATCTTAAAAAGGCTGAATATCACAACTTATTTTTAGAAATTCTGCAATTTTCATCGATTTTATTCATTCACATTTTTTGTTTAGTTCATATTTGTATTTGATAAAATGTAGAAAATATACGTAGAAAAGATTTTTAATTTGAGTGTTTTCGAAATGGGTGGAGTAAAATCCAGTCAATATGTCAGAAACCAGTTGAGATTTTCAGAATCTTACAGAAAACATCAGAGATTATCAGCCCAGAGTAAATGTCTCTAGAGATGATGGTTTTACTTTGCATATTTTTTCTGCAAAATATGATCAGGCCGTGTTTTGGTGTTTTTGTTTTTTTGGCTTCCTATGATTGTATTGTTTCCCCTAAAAATCAATATTATGCACAACATGACAGAAGGTGTAGCTGCAGATAAACATCAATCTGCTAAAGAAGCTTGAAGGGCCGCCGCTAATGTGCCGACAGACGGTAAATGCACGCCCTCCAGTCTTTTCATTTGACACAAGCTGGGAGACGTTCTGCCTGCCGGTTCGTCGTCTCTCTCCGCCGTTCCTTCAACTGCACGGCTTTGCATAAGTGACGCACAATTGAATATTAATGCCTTCTGATGGTATTTGATTATCAGTTTTTCATTTTAAAGATTATACAAATGAGCCTCATTTGCATGTCGGCACGCCGGGAAGGAAATGAAGTGTGTCCGTCAGATTATTATTTCCTCTTTTGCCATCGGGAAGCACAACTTCTTTAATCTCATGGATTCAGGATTAGCGTCACAACTTGGTGGGACGCGCCAACTGGGGTTTCAGCAAGGAGGAGCTTTTGTTTGCTTTTGTAGGTGAAAACAATAGACGTAATAAAGTTACAATCAGCTTTGTTATTATTCCTTAAAGCTTCAGCGAGCTTTGGTATTTTTCTGCTGAAGCGGAGCAGGTACAGAAGGATGATGAAGAGTTGGGTCCCATTCAGGCGCTAGGAAGTAAATGGAAGAAATGAACAGCCCATAATATGAGTGGAGTGGAGAATTACTGTTCTGTCTGGCACCCAGGCAACAGCTTTATCTTCACAGCAATTTCCAGTAATCCAGGGTGGCTGTCAGGGTCTGCCTTAGGCCGCTGTTAGACGCTGCAAAATGACATGTGAGCACGCAGAGTTATGAAAAGAAAGAAAAAAGGGAGTCTGGAATGGGGCCTAATCATCACTTTGAGTCAAACATTATATATTGAGATGGAAGCTGTGGCTCTGCTGAAGGGCGCCGGGCACTTCTCTGCATATGTCAAAGATCTGTTGTTCCGCCTGCAACCCAGAGCGGAACAGAAACAGGAACACTTTATTTCAGAGGGAATGATTAAAGATTTACCCTTCACACGCCTGCCAGGACTCCTCAGGACTTTCACAGCACAGCCATATGAAATGATAAATTAAATCATTTTACACTGAATGCAGTATTGATCTTCATTCCCACCATAGACCCGATGTGTTCCTGCTTGTCAATGTTATTGTCCACGCCTCATGCCGATCAATCCTAAGTGAGACTCTGCTGAAGTAGCTCTTGATTTTGATTGAATTTTGAGCAGAGACTCTTCCTTTTGATTCTTATTGCCATCGATTTGGCCCGGTGTGTCATTGATCTGATGTACATGAGCGGCAGAGGCGATGCAGCTTTTTGCCAAGTTGATATTGAATCACTTTTCAATAAAGAATGTCCTAAAGTGTAGAGTGTCAGCTGAAGAGGGGGCACCGAGTAATCTTCAAATTATTCTCCTATTCAACACCTTTTGAGGATCCTAACGATCCATTTCCTTCTGTTTGCATGTTTTTTTGTTTAAACTTTCCAATAATAGCCAGACATTTTGAAAAGAAGCAAGAAGAGCCAACTACTTCCAGCCAATCTCATTTTGTAAGCATTCAAAGATCGTCTTATTTGGAATTCACCCCAGAAATCACAGAAATCCAGAAGACCCCTGCAGCTCCAGACTCCCATTACAATCCATATTTTTAAATATATTATTTGACATTTGGATTTTTCACAAAAGCTGGGGATTATTTGTCAAAAGCAGAACCACACAGAAAACTGTAATAATACACTGATTTACTGAGTTTGCCATCCTAAAAGTCTCCTGCGTGTCTTTCTTTCAATTCGCTCACTACCTAAATTGGCTTCAGGACTTGTTTGCAGCAAATTTCTCCAATAATCTTTGAGAAAATCTCCTGCAGCTGTGAGGATTGCTGATTAAGCACGAGAGTGTTTGATGCGTAGCCTTCACCGGCAGTACACAGCAGCACAAGCAGCAGCCCCACAATCAACGTCTCGGCTCTTAACGCTGAACCAACTGACAGGAGCTTTGATGGCTGAAATTGTCGGCTTCACTTTCTCACCTCTTTAAGACGTGAAGCATCAAGATTGTAATTTGGATGTAAGAAGGACTGAGGTGACTGCAAGAATGCTGCTTTTACCAGACCATTCCATTTGTCTTTCTGCTGCATGAGGGGAAATCTGTTTACATGTGTTGACCTTCCAACCTTGATGTAGCAGGAACAGGTTCTATTCTGCATCCATTTCTTCCATTACTTGTGTGTCCTACGGGCATTTATGTATCACATGCACAAACCGTAAGTGCGACTTTTGCGCGGAGTACAGTTCAACCCCTGTACTGGTGCAGGTGACTAAGGCTTATTATTCAATGTAATTAGTAAAGATGCACTGTAAACTCATTAAAGACTCACTCTAATTAAAATTGCGTTTTTAACATGTTTTTGTGGTTTTTTTCTTATGATGGAGAACATATATTAAGAAAATTAAGCTTAAAATTGCATTTCTGGGATTTTCTTCATTCAAATCATTGTAAATCAGGAGCAGACAAAAACATTCTGTTGGAGAAAGTTTGTAGTTGTTACATAGAAGCTACTATGGTGAGCCACAAACCACCTAACTCTCTTCTAATGCATCCACTTATTGTTTTCCTTGTCTGAGTTGGCTCAGAACTGTACAGCTCTATTATTACTCACCATTTTTGTTGCACTCCTAGTGTTAGGTTGGGGTTGTGAGGAGCTTAAGATAGCAGGAGAGTATGCTAACAGATGGATGTCAGGAAGTAGCATTTTAGCACCAGCAGTCCCGCCCACAACTTGGGGACAAACTTCAAATGAACTATTGCCACTCTGCAGAAATTATGTCCCAGAATTTTAAATTTTATTTTATTTAGCGTTAAATGGCATAATCATAACTAAAAGAGCCCTGAGAACACTTGAACTATATTTTTTGGAGTGTGCACTGCTGACCTCTTGGCCAGGTCACCCTTATAAAAGGGATCCTGATCTCAATGGGTTTTTCTACCTGGTTAAATAAAGGTTAAATAAAAAAATAAAGATTTTATAGTACAGTTGCAAGAGTAAGTGTGTGAACCATTTGGGACTACCTCAATTTCTGTATGAAATGGACACATGATGTGTTTTTCTTTTTTCTTTTTTTTTATCTCAATCTAAATCCCAACAATGGAGATAAACATTACCTACTCAAATCACACCAAAATATGTTTTCATGTTTTCATGGGTTCATATATTATCTCTTGCATTTGTAGATCAAAAGATGATCTGAATGGGACTTTAGGAGTTAGAAAATTCAAAAAATGTATGTTTCAAGACACTTTGGGAACTACAGAAATAGTTTCAGCAATCACGATGCACTGAGCTACATCTCTCTGTTATTGTACTTGAGGGTCAGAGTGAAAAAGAAACAGCAAAAATAATTCAATTCAGTTTATAGTTTAATATGTAGGTTTACAGCAGGGAAAAAATTGCTGCCAAAAAGTAGCTTCGAGTTGTGCCTTTTGTGATGTGGTGGAGGGATCAACACAACGTTGTGTATCCATTCTGTTCTCTTATCCACTGTCTAATCAAATTCTTTTGATACCCTAAAAGCTCTGGCATGTTCTCATTTTCTTTGCTTGTGACAAAGAAAATGATTGATTCAAGTACCTGTTTCATTCATGCTTCAATTATTCATTTAGAGAAGATCACTGCGGTAAATGTGCTGGAGCTGAGCACCATGGAAAAGAGGCCTAACAGGTATTAACACTGACAGACAGCAACCCTGGAGGAATGTCTCTGAACTCAGCTTCCAGCTGTTATGCAATTAAAATAAATCTAAACAGCCCGTTAAGGAGGCTCATTGTGGGGAATAAGAGGCGGGAGTCTGTGTGTTCTCGCGGCGCCTAGGATTTAAAGCACAAAGGAACAACAAGGTGCATGCAGCATGATGTCCCTTCTCGTTCCTTCTCGTCCTTTGTGGAAAAGCCTGGAGCCAGCTTGAAGCTTTTCTTCATCTTCTGTCTGCAGTCTCCATCGGTGAGGATTCATCTGGTGCAGGGCAGCTCGGTGAGCAGGAGGGCTTGGAGACTGCTGCCTTTGAAACACGTTCTGTGCTTTTGGTTTCCTGTGATTGCGGAGAGACGGCGGAAATTTGCATAAAGATGAAACAAAAAAATAGACATAGTATTGTTGCCTATTCCTTCTACAGCAAGAAGTCTTGGTCTAAGCAACTAATTTTACAAATTTTATTTAAGGATATAATGAAATAATTTCTGTTCTCATTACTCATTGATTTATTTTTTTAACAAATAATTCAAATATCATGAAAAATAATGTGTTTAATAAACAATTTGTAGAGAAAATTAAAGTCCACCAGCTTTACACCCATTATCCAGGTCATATAAAGCAGAACTCAGCCCTGCAGTGTAGTAAACAAAATCAAAAAATACTTTTACAACAACAACAACAAAAGAGAAATTCGGCTGTAATTTTTCCCTTACATTCCTTGGTTTTCACCCAAATTCTACCAACCTAAAAATAGAGAATTGATGTCAGATTGATGTACTTTCTAGCCAGATGCTCCAGTTCTTTGATTTTCAACTTTTAGAATTTTTTTAGACCAAATAATTGTGGTTTTAAAGTGGAATCCCTGTTAATACTGGATTTAGGAAAGAGATGCAACAGTCAGTTCTAAAGCATTTACTTGCTTGACAGTTTCAAGATGTATAACAGAAAAAATGCCAAATTTAAGCTATATCTTGAGGTTTTCTTGAAGGTTTCTTGCTCCAATAAAAAGTACCTCAAATTCTCTTTCAAAATATTTAAAATGCTACATTGAGTGTCTCCAACTTCTCTGGATTAAGTTTCTGTGAATCAGAAGTCATGAGAAATGTTTCACAGTAAGAAACAGCACCTGAGTGAAACTTAAATGGGACTAATTGGAGTTTAATAGGAGAGTCTCATTATAAAAAGCCATAAATATACAGCGTGATTTCTGTAACATGGGTCTCAATGAGTGACAGTCAGTGAGGTTTGTATCTGGTAAAGTTCTGACCCTTTCAGTCAGATTCACAAATAAGCTCCTAATATATTTGCCAACTATCGACCATATTCCATATCATGTCAGTCTTCTTTTTAACCACATTACAGGGACATATCGGCCAGAGGAAAAACCTAAAATGATTGAGTGTTCCTCCCAAAGAAAACCAGGCTGGATCATGCTGCTGACGGCCATAACATAGACACAGGAAGACACAGGATGTGCTCGTTCTCTCTCTCAAGGCCCGGTCCCACTGGCTTTCATGGACATATCATGGCTGGAGCACAGAAAAAATGTCATCCCCGTGGTACAGATGCTGTTAGCAGTGGACTGGTAGTGCAACGGCCGAGATGTGGCCGCGGAAACGACAGGCATACACGCGGTACAAAATTTGGCCGCTGTCACATGCGGAAAGAATTTTTAAACTGCACAAAAATTGAGACAACGGGTGACTGCGTGTGGTACTAGTAGAAAAGCAGTGCAACAGCAGTTTCAGTCCGAGATCGGGCCGTGGAGCGAACGCTAGCACACGCGCTTTGATGATCATGCACGGCTGTAGTACTGCCGGTTCCCCGGTCAGTCTGCGTTTGTACCACAGCTTCCAGCGTCTGAGCGCGCACGTGTGAACCCCGTGTTGGTGTTAGCGTGGGAGGACATGCTTACACACGACTACACAGTGCACTGGCAGTGGAATGGACTCCGGTGTCTGTATAACTACTATTCCACAAACATGGATAAAGTTAGCAGATCTAAGCGGCCAATTTTCCAAATTTTTCACCCGTGATAAAGCCGTCAAATCCTGTGGGACCGGGCCTTCAAACAGGACAAGGGTTTTGCTTGTAAATGAAGTCAAAGTGCCCAGTTCCTTTAGGACACAAATCTCAGGTGAAACACTGCTGCTACATACAATTTGCACATTGAAAATTGGTCATACTTGAAAAGAGTGAGAGAAGTTGTAGGTAGTCTTTTAAGCAAAATTTTTCATAGATGATTATCAAATGAACCACGTGTGGTGGAAAAATTGCTAGATCCGATGGAATAAAGAAATGTTTGTTAAACAGTTTCAAGAATGTTCATTAAACAGAGTAGAGAAAAGTGCATGCTTTGTGAGCATGGAGAAGTCTGCAGAGTTCTGCCTGTGATGATTTTAGAGAGTCATGCAAACAACTTTAATCAGGAACTTAAGATAGGGATGTAAGTGCTATATCTAATATGGACAAGATGCTCTAATGAAGTCAAAATGTTTATACATCATGATAGAATGCCCTGGCAAGAAACAAACAAATCTTGTGACTAACTGTGTGCAAAAGTCGCTCACTAAATGGATGAAAACCATGGAAGGAAATGTATAATTTCCTTGACACACGTTAAAACCACAGAAGAAGTATGAATAAGGTGCGTAAAGAACACGTAAACCTGCGCGTCACTGAATTTACATTCAGAGCAATGGGCAGAAATCACATTGCATCAGCACCATGGACAGGGCCTGCCGCGGGCCCTTACTTTGTATTTTAAGTCAGGTTCCCCTGGTCCCCACCAGTTTGAAGTAAGTCTGCTGAGACATGGGATCCCGTCTGGGGAGATCCCCCAGAAGGACCTGGCAAACATCTGGAGTCACGTCCGCGCCCGCCCCATGACTGGACTTCCGCGCAGCACCGGACACCAGCCCTCAAAAGAAATGACCCCACACCCGGACGATTCAGACGGTCGAATTACACGCCCGTCACACCTTGAGTTATTATTGAGCTGTTTATCTTTAATTTATTAGTAATTCGTCCATCAGTTATGTCATCTTAATTTGATATGTGCACCGGATATTAAAGTTATACATCGGTGATACATGCATAAAAAGTCAGCTAGATGTACTTGGAGCGGTCATGAAAAGCTACAAATTTGCATTAGCATCTCCCAAAACCTGCTTAAGATTTACTTAATATTTCCTTAAACTACGCATGAACTGTATGAACCTCAACCACAGGAGAACAAACGTGAGCTCACGTGTGCCTTCTTCTTTTGCAGGACAGTTACTGCCATCCCTACCTTATGTCTTTAAATCCTGCTTTACGTCAGATCTAAATAATTAATAAACGACAGAAAACTGTCACACACATTATCAATGGAAATAGATGGAAACTTGGGACATGTTAGTGAATACAAACATTTTAATAAGATAATACATTGTTAGCATAAAGTGAGTCAACCTATTTTTTTTTATGGAATTGGACAATCTGACATGGAGTAAAGCGCGGTCCTCACCTCTGAGTCTACACAATCATTCAACAGGGAATTCTAATTCAAAATTCAATTAAAAATACTTTTTTGTAACTTTTAGCAACAGTTAAGTTGTGGGTGGTCCACTAGGAGCAATGCACAGATAAAAAATTAAAAAAGAGTAATAAGAATATAAAAAAAGAATAAATTACTATAGAATATAATAAAATATTAACAGTATTAACAATAAGAAACTGTACATGCGAAAGGAATATTTGAGAAAAATAAAATACAAAAGGGAGAATAATAACAATCAAGAAGTTCAATAATTATAATTCATTAGACTCAATTAAAAGATTTTGAGTATTAAAGTTGTTAGAATCATAAAGAAATTGCACGTATAGCACAGATGAGTGGACAAATATTTATTTATCATTTGTATTCTGTACATCTCATGATGGCGGGTGAGGTTGATGATTACTTGGTCACATGTCTTTGGTTTAAACAGCTTTTTTATGATTCCATATCTATGTCCATCTGAAAAAAACTAAATTAAGTATTTGTGCCTTAAACTAATATTTAAAAAAGCTGTGAGAGCTCAGTTTTATTTAAACAAAGACCTGAATTGATTCATTTATGGGTCATGATTTTACAAACTTCTATTACACAAGTTCAATACATATTGTTTAAAATGCGTGACTGTTTTTGGTGAAAACATATTTATTTAACTCCAGTCTCACATAAGAAACAATCAATGTAATGAATCTGTGACAACTGATGGTGTCTGTTTATTATTCATTTCTGAGTTTTTCTGTGTTGTTATTTGTTTTGATTGTGTTTTCCTTTGTCTTCATCCAACGCTTTATTAAAGATAATAGCAGGAGTGAAAACCTGCTTCAGATCAAACACAACATACAGTAAAAACAGCGCAGATATTTTATTTTTGTGTAACTCTTTATTTCCATTTTTTTTTCAAACAACACAAACAAAACATTCCTAATGACAAGATTGGTCGAACAGTGCATCCACGATTATTAGAGTATGTCACAAGACAGGGCTATTATGACAGAATATTTGAAGAAAATAAATATATGAATGGAATTACATAAAAAAAAAACAGAAAAAAAGCACATAAAGCAAGAACCATGTGCCATCATTGATCAAAGACATATTTAGTCGTAAACTTGTTTTACTCTGTTTCCATTCATTTACAGATGGTGATGTACCATTTTTCCAATTGACATTTATGTTTTTCTAAGAATTCATCTAATAATTTATGCAAGTTATATGCTAAATCAACATGAAAATAAGGAAATATGGCACCAAGTAGGACATTGAAAGGAATCTCCCGTTTTAAATTTTTCTATATTTCATCCCTAATATTTATACAATAGCCAATAAATACAGGATAGTCAAAAAATGTGTATAATCACATTTTTTCCCACATTTTGTCCAGCACAAGGCTGCTGCTGATCTTTAACAAAAGCAGAAATTACCAATAAAGCATGAAAAAGACTCATTTTTACTTTCCAATCAAATTCTTTCCACAGTTGACTGTTAGCCACGGAGACATTTTACTTTATTTTATTTTTCATGAGCATTTCAGCTCCAGGTTCAATTTGAATGAGGAAAATAGCAAAGGGCCTCCCACACTAAAACTCATAAATGTAATAACGATTAACTGAGACAATGACAATTCCCAAATCAGGATCCATGTTGCTGCTAACAAAATAGCAATGTCATGCACTAATTTGCCTCTCTTGGATGAAATACTGTTTGGTAGTAAAAATCTGAATATAGACTATTTTTTTAGAGAAAAACGTAATTATTTTGTGCAAGAATGTCAGTCCACGGCACAACTTTCATTGGAATGAGCGATAAAATACCATTGTGGAAAAAGACTTTAAGCCAAAAAACTTGGAGGGAACGTGTTACTGCTTTCGGTGGGAAAGATTAATAGCCTTGTTCTCTTTTTTTCTTTAGTAATCAACATAAAAAAGAATGTTTTTTTTTTTCAAATTTTTCATATCTAATGCAAGAAAAACAACAAATTGTCACTTATCCAAAGTGACGGAGTTAATGTGTCTCATTGGTAAACAGCACTTTCTGGGTTGTATTCCAACAAACTTGCCATCCAGCTTTTCTTGGCTCCTAAAATGACAATAGACTCTGCAACATTTGCTGGAATGTGGTGGGAAATGTGCCTAAAAAAGCACATTTGTTTTGGCCTAATTACCTTCATGCCCATTTCCATCTGTTGTGTACTTCTCTGGAATGGCATGTGGGTGTCAGGAAAGTGACAGCGGGTGCAAAACAGTTTAATCAGAGGGGCAAAATGCCACTACAACAACATTTTGTGCTCAAGCCCCACCATCATTGTTGTCCTGCTAAACATTTGCTGTGTCCTTGGAGTCACAGATCATTTTATCCAACAAATGGAAATTAAAACCATTTCCGCCCAAATTCGTAATGGCCTTTTAAATAATGCATGTCTCTGGTTGTAGTTTATTCTGAGTGCACACTGCTTTTCTTCTTAAAACATTACATATTTTTGATGGTAATTAGGCATCAAGAGTTATTAGATTATGTACCCACAAGACAGAAAGAAAATGTCGAGAATGCTGCAACTCATTAACAGCCCTCTGCAGGGGTAAAGGGCTTTGATTAGATTGTTCATTCCTTCAAGGCAAAGTCATCTGAACAAAGGCTTTTCTGTGAAACGCTGGATTTCACACTCTCACATTTGCAGCGTTAAAACACAGGAATACAGCTCACAGTTCTTTTGATGCCCAATTCAATAGAAAAACACTACAGTGGTTTATGTAACCGCCCTTTCTGAACATGTGTTAGAGGTAATGAACGTTTGAGGGACGCAGCGTTATTTACACTGTGAGGCAAGTGTTTTATTGAAGCAAAAGGGTCCAGTAGCAAAATGTATTTTAGAAAGTTTTCCTATTTTCTGGACAGTGGCTGTCCATCAGGAAGTTGAGCTGGATTTCCAGTTTTCAATATAGTTTTCAATATTTGAACTACAGTTACAGTTTTGAGTCAGATGACAGCTCAGTTAACGGATTTATTTGTCTTCAAGTGGAGGGTTTAGAATTGGAGTGGTTAAGGGAGGCTTTGGCCCGCCAATGGCCGTTACTTCGACACAAACCCTGAACTCGTTTTTGGTCTCGATCCAACACGGTTTGAATAAAGAAATATTCAGAAATGCAACTTTAATCTTAAATTCTCAATGCATGTTCTCCGTTATGAGAAAATGCAACAAGAATGTGTTAAAAACACGAAAAGGCTTTTTTTAATGTGACTTTTCAAAATACAAAGGACAAAGTCACATAAAATCAAGCCTACATGGAGTGTGATACCAGTTTATGGTCAAGGTTCATGTATGCTGTCATACAAAAACCTATCCATAGTTCAAATGAATCTCATGGTCTTTGGTTGTTAGAACATTAACTTTTATGTAAATTGAATTAGAATTGAAGCTGCTCCTCTGATGTCCTTGTCTCCATAGCTACCACAGAAGTATTGCTGGTTGCAACATGTGATCCTGAATCACGTATGTTTGAGCCACTTGTGCTGTTGTACGCAAACACTGTTCCATGAAACAAATTACACTTAAAAAAAGAGAATAAAATCCCAGTTTAATAATTATCCCGTTTTCTTAGGTAAAGAGTGTCTGGCCCTTTGCAAATTTGACATTTAAAAATTGGGTCCAATTAAATTTGTAATTGAATAACCATTCTTTAAGACCGCACCATAACACTTCACCGTGAAGTAAGAAGTTGTCCAAACCCCTTCAGCACGCTGCTTAAACTGAGGGGAAGCAGTGGCTCAGGACCTTGGTTACTTAAGTTATCTATAATGTTCTATCAAACGTAGTTTCTATTTACGTACGTGTAACAGGTGCAGGAGTACAAATCTACCATTAAACTAGGAGCCTTTCCTGTCACAAGCTGACAGATCCTCCAGGAGATTTCACTTTCTCACCATTTTCATATAAAACCAACTCAAGTAATTTACTCCATTGTTTTAATTGTTTCAAATATATTCACAGAGTTTCACCCTATAAGAAGTTTTTGAGCAAATTGTGTGTAAATAAATAATTGAAAGCATCTATCTTCATGATTGGAGAAAATAACTTATTCATATTTCTTATTATACTGATTGCAGAATAAGAAACGGAAAGCCACAAAAATAATAGTTCTTCATTTATGTGGTGCTATTTTGCAATTAAGTGCATGTTTTTATTCGAGACTACCATCTAAATGAATAAATAAATAATGTTGTAGTTGCAAAGAACAGAAGACAATTATGAATTAAAGTTGTGTATCTTAATGGGTATAAAACATTGTTTTGACCCATTTAGAACTTTTTTGAGGCTAGTATAACCAGTTTCACCATCATTTATCTACACAACCTTTCCTCCTCCTGTCTGTTCAGGCAAACCTCTCATTTTTCTCCCTTTAATTTTATTTTTTACAAGTGCATTTTCATTTGGGGAATCGCATATTGTTTAGGGAAAGAGAAAAAAAAGTCATCCTTCATCAGCAATGACCAAAGAGACTAAAAACTTTGGCCATGAATATGGAATGACAGGTAATTAAAGTATACCAGCAGAATATTAACTTGGGTGGCTGAGTCACAGAGCAGCATGTCCGATGGCAGACCTGAGTGATGAATGCTGTCTGAATCAGTCATTTGGGCTGAAAACCTGACATTTGATTAAGTCTGTCCTAGATATCAGAGACAAGAAGTCAGGTCCTTTCCATGCAATTCAGCAGAGAGACAGGTTTATTAAGTATTCTGAGTACAAAAAAATCCAGACAGAATAAGGTCAGTGTCTACGTTCAGCAATGTCTATATGTCTGTCTCTGTAAGATTATAATAATCACTGCAGTCTAATAGCTACCTGGACCAGTCATAGGTTGGAAGCATCTAATTTTTACTTTTTCTAGTCCCTCAACATCACTGATCCTTTGCTCATGTTTTCTGCTTTCTCTTCTCGTTGTGGTTCTCGTGTTAATAAACTTTCCTTCACCTCTCTGATGCTTTATTTAATCCAAACTTTAAAGAGAGTTTTGGCTCATCTTATCCGCAAGATGATGAAACTGTTAACAGCAAAGTGAGATCTCATTCTTTACTTTCTGGAAATCCTCATCTTTTAAAAAAAGGCAATAGTCCCTGCTGCTGACTTAAATATCTGTAAAGGTACATTCACACCGGGCATGTTCTGCAGAGACGGCCTTCTTCTACTTTTGTTTTTATACTGTTTACTAGCGCATGTCCGTCACCAACAATTGGTGGAGACTCAGTGCAAAAAGTCCAAGGCTTTTTCTTTTACAGCTCTATTCCGACACACAAAAGACTTTATAATTCCAGCCGGACTCAAACCACAATTATGAATGTCTCCTTCATGATCTTTGGTTGGCTCTTCCGTGTTTAGAAAGGGTCTCTACCCACACGTCACTGTCACACTTGAGTCCCTGATTGGTCCAAGTTTAGCGATTTCACAATTTAGCATCAAGAAATTCAACTGGTTGAACTTCCAGCCCATTTAGGGCATACAGCCTGAGACTGGACTTAAAAAGTTGCAGGGTGATGGGTTAATGGGAGTCCTGAACGAAGTCAGAAAGAGGCTTTATGTGTGTTACAATATATAATAAATAATAAATAAATGTTATTTATATAGCACCTTTCAAGATAAAAACACAAAGTGCTTTACAGTAAACCACAGAATAAAACACAAAGTAAAACCAAATATAAAAACAGGACATAAATAGAGTTAAGAAAAAGCAATTATAAAAAGATGTGTTTTTAGCTGCTTTTTAAAGGAAAATACTGAGTCAACAGATCTGAGGCCAAAAGTATCATCCAAATGATCAGAATCTGGAGTCCTAATCACTTAGCCTGGCTACAGGTATATCAAATCCAGCATTCAGGCTGTTTTTACAAACATTAGTGAAAGAATGTTCCGCTCTCATCAGTTCAGTGAACTCCAGTGTGGAACTGTCATAGGATTTCACCTATGCAGCAAGTCCAGTTGTGAATTGTCTTAAATATTCCACAGTCAACTGTCAGCTTCATCAGAACAACATGGAAGAGTTTGGGAACAACAGCAACTCGGACACCAAGTGGTCGACCACGTAAACTGACAGAGAGAGGTCAGTGGATGCTGAAAGTGCAAGAAGGTCTCTGACTTTCTGCAGCTACAGATCTCCAAACTTCATGTGACCTTCAGGTTAGCCCCAGTACAGTACACAGAGAGTTTCGTGGAATGGGTTTCCACATGGGAGCATCAAGCCACACATCACCAAGTACAATACAAAGTGTGGATGCAGTGGTGTAAAGCATGTCGCCACTGGACTCTAGAGCAGTGGAGACGCCTTCTCTGGAGAGATGAATCACACTTTTCCATCTGGAAATCTGATGGACCAGTCTGGGTTTTGGAAGTTGCAGGAAAACAGAACATTTTAGTCTGAAATGTGAAGTTTGGTGGAGGAGGAATGATGGTGTGGGCTTGTTCTTCAGGAGTTGGGCTTGGGCCCTTAGTTCTAGTGAAATGGACTGTGAATGCTTCAGAATACCAAAACATTTTGGACATTTCTATGCTATTCTTCAACCTTGTGGGAACAGTTTGGAGCAGACCCTTCCTATTCCAACATGAGGCAAGGTC
Organism: Oryzias melastigma; assembly: GCF_002922805.2. NCBI lineage: Eukaryota > Metazoa > Chordata > Actinopteri > Beloniformes > Adrianichthyidae > Oryzias > Oryzias melastigma. The sequence continues at coordinate 31,348,106 of NC_050514.1, read as the reverse complement.
CATAAAGACATGGAGTTTAGTGTGGATGAACTTGGACAGAGTTCTGACCTAAACCCCATAGAACACCTCTGGGATAAATTGGAGTTCAGACTGAGAGCCAGACCTTCTCCACCAACATCAGTGTGTGACCATTCGCTTTTGGAAGAATGGTCAAACATTTCTATAAAAACACTTCTCAACCTTTTGGTTCCCAGAAGAGCTGAAGCTGGAATAGCTACAAAAGGTGGACCAACGTCATATTGAACTCTATGTTTTAAGAATGGGATGACGCTTCAGTTCATATGTGACTCCAGACAGGTGAGCCCATACTTTTGGTAACATCGTGTAGACTTGTCATTGGAAATGGTCACTTAAACGCAAGTCGATGGTGTGAATGTAACTTAAGGGTTGTACAGGTTACCCAACGATGGCTAAGATAGGCTCCAGCAACCCTGTGACCTCAAACGGAACTCAGAGGATTTAGAAGTTGGATGGATGATTTTGCCTTTACTGCTATACATAAATAAAGAAAAACTTACTTTGTACTCAAAGTCTTAGGGATGGCACACACTCACTTGTGCATGTTAGAGTTTTTGGAAAAACACACACAATAATTGTTTTGCTAACACCTCTCTAACCAGGATTTATATTTGAAGCATTTCAGCTTCTACTCATCTCCCTTCCTCTAGTTGAATAGGAGAGTTACAATTAAGAGCTACAATGGTCTTCCTGCTGAATGACCTAAAACCCTCCCCTCAGTCTCTTTTAAGGAGCAAGCAACATGTCTGCCCATTCAATTTTGTCCAAATCTAAAATCACAATGAGCCTTTGAGGAGTCCGTTCATTGACGTTTTGATTTGTCTCACTGATGTATCTTTGACATTGATTGTACGTTGTTACATTTCCAGTTCTTCTGGGCTTTTCTGTAATCTATTATAGAGGAGGTGTTTCCTCTGAAGTTTCGACCCTAACAATAACCTTGTCTGGATGGGTTAGGATGATGCAGGAGCCCCCCCACCCCCCATCCTCCTACTGTTTACCCATCCCTTTCCATCCTTCACTAAGCCTTTGCTTTCCAGCCCTCCAGAGATCAACGCACCAATTACTCCTTGTGTATCTTGGTTGAATAAAAGGATTTTTAATTGTCTTGTCTTTCACGATCACGTCAAAGCTGTAACCTTTAATTAAGTGTCTGCCAATTATTTCATTCTGCTTTTTTTGTCCAGATGGATAAAAGTAATTATTATCACCTTGCAAAGTAATTAATCCTTTTTGATTTAACCAAATCCCATTTTTTTGGTCATTAGTCGGCCCTTTAATCCTCGAAAGATTATGAAGTCTGTTAATTATGGAAAATGGAGACACTTATAGTTGTTTGTGCTTCTGCATTATTTCAAGAAGCATATTGATGGTATGAAAAGGAACTTTATATGTTTAACATGTTTTCTTAAGTGTATACATCAATTATACGCAGCTTTGTGGACTGACTAATAAAAAAACAAATACTAGAAAAATGATCTGCAACTATAAATCTCCAAATTTCTAAAGCCCAGCAATGTGTTTGGGCACATGCGGCGCATCCTCATTGTGAATCCTCTTTCAGTTGCAGTTATCAGACAAGGCCAGTTGGATTGTGGACCCAGAATGTGGGCCATCATTGTGGGCTGCAGAAAACCTTGGACATCTCAGGTATCCCACCCCCCTAACGCTCTGTGTGGCTGCTATGTGACAGTTCCAGCCCAGACCCACTGTGCAGGTCTGCATGGATACTATAATCCATCCCGATACGTGCCAACCCCGTCCTCTACCCTCCATTCATCCCTCTCTTCTGGTAGCATCTCCCCAGAGAGCCTTTTACGCTGAAAAACGGTCTGCTGCTTTGCATGAGTTAAAATGTGATGGAGAGGACATTGTCTACCTCTGTGGTCAAAGTGTGTGATGCCAAACATGCAGCTGCTCTGTTATCTCATTCAGAGACAAAACAGCCCATTCTGCCTCTCACTTTTTCCAGTTCTGTTTGAAAACTACAGCCGTTATATCATTTCTGTTGGCTTTGGTCCTCCTGTTCACCCAATATTTTTTCCCAGATACATTTAAAGTGTTATTTATATCTGTTTTTTTAGTTAGTTTTTTTTCTTTACTACAGCTTCCTGTCACGTCTGCGGTCGGAGTTTTTCTGCGATGAATCTCAATTATGCCAAGGTCACCTTTCACAGCGGTGATCGCTCTCCGGCTTTATTGGAACTGGCAGCACTTCCACATTATTGTGGCCGCTCCTATTGACAGCAACTTCCGCTTTTAAAACAAAATGAGTGAGGAGGGAAAAAAAAACAGAAGGGAGTGCACACCAGTGAAAATGTAGCTTTTCCTCTAATCCTGCCTTTAAACTGTTTCCATGGTTTGTAATCACTTTTTTATGTTGCAACCCAGCAAGAGTAGAGTCACGTTTTCTGGGAAAATTATTCATAAAACAATATAAATGCTGCAATTTTTCACTTTTAGGAACTTCTTTTTAATTCATTTTGTGCCCAGCACGTTTCCAAAAATTGTATAATACAGTCATGAAGGAATTCAAAAAAAAAACTTTCTGGTAGAAATGGGGAAAAGTTAATGAGACGGCGAGCCATGGGGTAATTTCGGCACAAACAGGATTTGGAGGGTGCATGTGGGTAGATGGCACAGAGATGAGCATTCCAGCGTGTTTAATTGTTTCTTGGTTGCAGCATCTGTTGCCATGGAGGAAGCGGGTTGTGTGGGGTGAAGGCTTTCAGGGAGACAGTTAGCCTGACAATTGACGGTGACACGTTACTAAGTGTGAGCGCAGAGAGTTAGCTGAAACAATAGTCCTTTGATAGCTCTCTGATATAACTCGTTAAACAAGTGTTGCACCATTTACCTCTTTGATGTGGCTTATTTGTCCATTGTCTTCTGCCCACACACCCTCATTAAGCTGTCATTCTTCAAAGGCATCAGATTATAATGATGCAACCGATTCAAAGAGGTTCAAGTCTCACTGACTTGACAGCTTGGTCACTCCGTAGGGTATCGGTAAAGTCATAAGCATGCCTTGTTTATTTAATAGTGGATTAAATACATCAGATGTATGTTCTATTCATTCCAGTGGCTTAACTCAAAATTTCCTCAAATTAAACTTCATTAAAACCGAACTCCCTGTTGGCATCAAATCCATATTCACCATCTTTCTGTCAGCATTGATTCGTCCTCAGATCAATAAAGACCCACTCTGAAACTGTTTTTGGTGTTTCTAACCAAAAAAAAAAAAAAGCCTGAATTTTTGTCCAAATATTAAAAAAAGGTAATTTGCTTCCTTGTCAATACCAAATTAATGTCCTTTTGGAGCCAAATAGGTTTAATGCATAATTGCATTAATGAGCAATAAGGGATTATCATGTTCCTGTAGCATTTTTTTGATAATGGAGAACATTTACTAGGAAAATAAAGCTAAACATTTCATTTCTGAAGTTTTTTGTTCTGTTCAAATCATTGTGAATTAGTATGAAAATATTCTATTTGAAAATGAACTTATTTGTGACGCAGAAAATAAACTCATCAACAAGGAGAGGAAGGGGGGGCGGGGGGGGCTGCTTTGTGCAAATGGCCCCGCCCACAACACAGATGGGGATTTCTATTGACCTGCTGCTGCTCTGCAGAAACTACTCTATTTTTTTGAGTATAAGTTTTGTTTTTTTTTCATAGTTTGTGCAAAGTTTGGCGATGAAAAAACTATGAAAGCAATTCAATTTGATTGATTTTTTTTTTTTTTCAATCCCGACTTATATGTGATTGAAAAGAAATCATTAAGTAGCAGCAACTGCTTGAAAGCACAGTAGGTTTATGTTTCAGTGTTTTCTGCTGACAGCAATGCAGCAGATTAAGCGCCACTAAATCTTGTGCTGGGTTTGGTGGAGTTGATCAAAATGTCAGAGGATAAAGAATTCAATGGATTTAGTAATTTAAAGTGATACAAAGAGTTTAGTTGACTTGTTAGCATGTTCTCTATAATATGGTTATCTTAACAATAGTTCATATGTTGGGCTAATTAGGGCTGAAATCGATTATAATTTCCAGAACTTATTCGATTCACAAGAGAGTAGATTAATCCGATACAGATTTTTTTCTATTTTTTTGATCCATTCAACTCAATTTTAAGTTTACACATTTACATTTGTTTAGAAATACATTAATAATCAACTATGTTTTTAATATATTTATATAAATCTGATACAGTTCACACACAGTAAAATTTATTAGTGAAATAATGAGATTTTTAACAGCATACAGTGTTACATGGATTCTCTAAAGTAGAAGTTCTAACAAAAAAAATGTCAGATCATTAACATTGTAAACATTGTTCTGCTTCTACTGGAGGGTATTTCAGTTTGGGCACTAGGTGGCGCTCATGTTGTAGCATTACAACTGCTGTTACCTATACTATAAAAAAATACTGTCACTAATGGTGGATTAAAGGACCCAAACGCAGGAAACCAAGAAAGGTAGCTGAAAAGGAAAACTTTTAATAAATAAACTAAAACATGACAAAAACCATGGTAGCAATAAAAAGGTGAGATAACAGAACAGAAAAGACAATTCAAAACAGAACATGACTAAAATCACTAACATGAAGGACAAAAACCAAAGACCACGATCCTCACAAATAGGGTATGTCCTAGAAAGCAGCAGTTTTTTTTTTTTTGTTTGTTTTGTTTTTTTGGACAGCATAATCATAATTAAAAGAACAATGGGCATGCTCCTAAAATAGTTCAAAAGATGATTGGAATGGGTGTTTGGGTATCATCTTTGTCATTCCAATCCTTATCGGTAGCATCTCTCAGTCAGCACATTTCCACCTTTGAAGCATCAGCTGCCATCGCCCCGTTCTCACCCCACATTCTGCTTTTGTACTCCTGTACTTGCCTTGTCACTTCCCACATCAATGACTATAATTCTCTCCTCTGCGGTCTTCCAAAAATAAAAAAAATAAAAATCTACCATTAACTCCAGAGCTCCGCCTGCATCATCACGGACTCCTTCTTCTCAGCACATCTCGAAGAACTCCTCTGTTCCTCCTGGTCATTTTGGAATCCTCCTTTTACCTTTCAAGGCCATTCATAACCCCCCCCCCCCGTGTTTCTCTGACCTCCTCCATACCCCAGTCCCCGCCCACTCTCTCAGATCTTCATCCTCCAGCTGCATCACCGTGGCCTCCGTCTGCCTCAGCACCACGGGGAGCAGAGCTTTCTGTGACTCTGGAACTCACTTCCATCAGACGGCCAGAACATCGATTCACTTCCTGTTCTTTCAGAACTCGCCTGCTTAGAACAGCTTTCTCTTTAAATCTGTAAGTCTTGCATTACTTTGTTCCCTCTGTTCTTCAAAGTGTATCTTTTATTTTAATTTTGTTTTTATTTCTTAACAAAGTTTCCTTGAGTGATTTGTAAGTTGCTTTTAAAATAAAATGCATTATTGATGTATGCAGAACAAATGAAGAAATGTCTGCCTGTGGGCCTCATGTTAGCACTCTGCCATGTACAATCAAAGAGTATAAAAAACTGCACTGGTTCTGCCTTAGACTACATTACTAATACAGTACTCATTTTAAAAACTTAGACATATAATGAGTTTGTTTGAGTCTTTTCTAGGCATCTGAATGGCCAAGCTCCAGGTTGTCCTCAAAAAGCCAGAAAAAAACATGCTGGGTACATTCCAGTGAATGTACGTAGTAGTTTATTTATGTGGTGAAAGTACACACTACCATCATACAGTTAGAAAGAACCAAATTACTGCTTCAGTTCTTACCTGACCTAAAATGTACGTTTTTCAGCAAATTCAGCAGGTGGCCACCCGGCGGGATTTGTAATCAGGAGGCGTCAGTCACATTTTGGCCGCAGAGGGTTTTTGAAAAGTTACAATTTGACGCCGACTGGACAATTTTTTGGCCAATTGGACTGAAGTTTGAGGTCGCACAGTGCCAGTCCAGTGGAGGGCCAAGTTCCCCAAAAGTTGTCTGAAGATGATTTGGGCCTGACGATGACCGGACATCAGTCTGGCGATCCCGGCCACCGCTGGTTCAAATGGGGGAGATACCATTGAGGCTACAGGAATCTTATCATGGCATTGATGGCACCAGCGACTCCGAGACCAGTGTATGGAGGGATTGCAAAACTATGCAAAACTGTAAAATGGACTAACTGGGGGTTAGATTATATAAATTGGCTTCTTTCCACTCCTTTTTAAGCAAACAAGCTTTACTTGACTTAAATCATAATAACTATATTTAATGAATCAAATGTGACATAAGTGAGACTTTGTATTTTTGTTTTAAAAAAAATGCATTTCATTATTTGTGTAAGAAATTTGAAAAATCTGTGTGATTTTTTTTCTTTTGTCTTGCATTGTCAACAATCTATATGCTTATAATAAACCAGATCAAATAGTTAATTAATGAATCAATCAATCGACTAACCAATCAATCGCAGCTGAAAAGAATAAAAATAAGATAGAACACTGTGCTTTCTTGGGAGGCATGTTGTCCAAAAAATGGTCAATCGACAAGATTATAATGTTTGCTTAGAATCTGAGTTGCGAATGACCAACACATTCTCACTCCCAAATCGTCTCATATTGACGTTTGGTTTACGGGTAACCAAACTAAGTCAACTTCTTTTGGCTGGTTACCAATATAAATGGGGCTTTAAAAGTTCTGACTATTTGTCCTCGACACATTTTTGAAAATTAAAATAAACTTGTACAATTCTAAGTCTTTGTCCTGCCCCCTACAGGTTGCAACAAGGTATTACAGTCACATTTTGTGTTTGGTCAAATCATTTAAGTTTCATGTCATGATCTGCAGTTCCAGTAATGGTAACAGTCACCAAGACTCCTGTTCCCCCTCTGACTGGATTTTCAAATTTCAGCTGTGGGTGGAGTCAGGCGTTAACCTTACTGTTGTGTTACCCTTTAAGGACCCCTCTGCGTCACTTTTTGACGTTTCGAGTGTCCCTAACTTGTTGTTTTTTGATGTGCTGGCTGTTCGTAAAATCAAGGGTCTGCAGCCTTCAGGACACGGTACCTGATGCGGTACCAGGCGCAGACTGGTCCTCAGGATGTGTCCAGTACCGGTATCAGTACCCCAACCCAGTTCCGGACCCAGTACTAGACACGGTACTGGACCCAAACCAGACGCAGTACCCGGCGTGAACCAGTACTAAGTACCAGTGCACTCCACGTCTGGTACTGGACCGGTTCCAGTTTGTAGCCCGGAGGTTAGGGACCCTTGATTTAATGGAAACAGCCTGCACTTCAAAATACAAGTTGGGACACCCAAAGGTCAGTTTTTGACACAGAGGCTCCTTTACCAAACGTCAACATGTGATGAGTTGGGAGTGAGAATGTGTTGGAATAACCATTGGTGCAGAATATATACCCCTAGACTACCTGGTGGTTGATGGCCAATAGCACTTGATTTGGACGGTCCTCGTCCAGAAACATTTACAATCGTCCAAACAGAGCTGCTACTTTGCAGCGATCCCGTTGCCACTGCCCCGTGGTCGCTCGATTTTGAAATGGTGCCATCTCCGACACCTGACAGCCACCTGACTCTCGCCGCAGACATTTATGACCACTCCAGCGGTTTTCAAAAAGACAATAAGTTAGCCAGCAGCATGACATCTTGAGGATTCTGCCGATATCTCTCTATCGCGCTGTAGCTGTAGTATTGGGTACTGTAGTATAATGTGTCACATGTTGGTTTTGTAGAGTGGACATGCAGGCTCAGTCTGAATTACTAAACAGAAACTGCTCGGTGTAAAGTTCTAAGACTATAAGCAATGTGTCAGAGTCCAAATATCTACCTTTTTTTTTTTTGCAAGCACCCAAAGTTTTCTTTAAGTTTGGATCTTGAGCAGCAAACTATGTTTAGATCAAGAGGTGATGGTTTTCTTTACCTTACAAACAAGACAAAACCAATCATTTTTTCACTGCATTCATGGTAGATTTTAGCCTCTTTTAGCCTGAGGCGTGTTATGAATTCTGCTGCTGTTTGGACAGGTGTTTGTGGTGTAGTGCAGAACTTTTCCTACAATTTGCTTTTCCTTTTTCTGTTGTGTTTTTTTTTTTTTTAACTTTCCATGCTTATAAACCCATGTGACATTGTAACAGCTGCTAACTTGTTTTTTTCTTGTTTTTTTTTTAGCTGATTTTGTCATTGTTTCTGTGTTTGTCTGCCCCCTTTCTGTGCCCTCTGACCCCAACCAGTCATAGCAGATGGTCGCCCTTACTGAGCCTACTTCTGCTGGAGGTTTTTTTTTTTCTGTTGGGGGGGGCATGCCTCTTTGACGTGGCCTCATGCATGTTTAGTATGGGACTGTATTAAAACATTCTCAATGCAATCTGTTTGTTCCTTAATTAGGCTATTTTTATGAGCTGGCTTCAATCGAACTTAAAAAAGAAAATCATTTTTATAACCTTAAATGATTCTGTTATTTTCTTTTGTCTGTTTACTTTCTCTTCAAGATGATTTTGCTGTTAATCAGTCTTATATAAATAACACAAACACAACAGAATTGTACTCCCATTTGTTTTAAACAGTCCCTATTGATTTCCGATTAATACCTAACCTCACATCTCCTGTAGGACTCGTGTTTTAGCACATTTCCTTCATCGTAGAGGACTTGTCAGGCCGAGCTTTCCTGGTAAGAAAGTGTTCTGCTCTCCTGGCGAAAAAGCTCAGTGGACTCATAAATGTACAGTTTACTTCATGATCAAATTGCCCATAAACCATGATTGAGGACATCTATGACAATTTATTTTAAAACTGTCAGCTGTGATCGAGGCTCAACTGCTTGAGGAATGCTGATAAAGTTGGCACATTTATGTGGTTTGGTTTGCTTTCACACACTGAACCGTCCAGCGTGAACCACAGATGGGAGTTGATCAAACCACCGGGAGAAGAAATCGATTTCAGCAGCTTGTCTAATGGGGGCGATGTTGCCCCAAACAAGCTTTAAAAAAATAAGACTAAAAAACAAACAAACAAACAAACAAACAAAAAAACACCCAAACAAGTGACATTTTCCAACATTTTCCTTAATATTTTATTGTTTTTTAAAATTCCCTCTGTGAATGTTAGTGTGTATGTGAGAGTGTAGATCTGCAACTGACTGGTGACCTGTTCAGTGTTCCCCGCCTTCACCCAACTTTATCACCCCGAGAGGGATTCAGCTGGTTGAGAAAATGGATGGTTAAAATTTTGACAGTTTTTTTTTTTTTCCAAAATCCACAGAGTTGACATTATTAACCCTGGGCTCACGCTACGGTCTGGCTCTAGTGCAGACACCGGAGTCTTTACGTAACTTGATAAGTGCGAGAGCCGGATTTCCTTTTAAGTTGTGGCTATTAAAGTCTTAATATGACAAAAGTATTAATAAAAGTTCCCTAAATCTCAAAATGACCAGGACTTGTTTGTTTGAATGGCAGTAGTGTTGAACCAAACGTTTACACCTGCCAAATGAAACTGAATAAAGAAAAAAATATTGAATCAAACCTACAGATGTACAGATTTGATTCAAATAACTTTGAGACCCCTAACTAAATGAGATTATCTTAACCAGGGGTGGGTGAAGTTTTTGACTTCCGGACCACAAAGGGCTCTAAAATGCGACAAAGGGGGCCAGACCAGGAGCAGATGCTTGTGTTGATTTGAATATCCACGTCATAAAAGAAAAAAATAATACAGTATATAATTTGAATTAAAGTACGCTTTAATTTTGATTAAAGTAAAAAATAAAAAATAAAAAATCATATTTTGAAACAGAACCTGTTGGAATTTTTCTTGCCAATTTTACAGGTGGGTTGATGTTGAGAAAAACATAAATGTAAAGAAATGCAGCTGGTGTTTGAATGATCAGAAAAATATCTATCTGACCTGAAAAATCAGACAAGAACATTAGAAAAACAACAAATCTTTCTGCACCTTAACTAAGGTCAATGTTTGTACACCACTTATGGGTTGACACCTGAAATAAAGGGTCATTAACAACAATAATTAGGAATATCAATATAATTTGTTTTTGTTTGGTGGGCCAGATTAAACAACAGATGACATAAGGCCCCCCGAGTTGCAGTTTCCCCACCCCTCATCTAAATGCTCCTTAAAAAGACGTTCCTAGTATTTAACTTGATCCATGTTCTCAGCCTCGTAGTACATTATCACTCCACTATAGGGCAGTATAAAAGCTTTTCCTGCGCCTTTTAAAATGGCTGCCTCCATTAAATCTTTTGGCGGGAACATCTGAGCTAATTTTCTAAACTTTATAGTAAGAAAAACACATTTGTTACAGTTCTTTTATGATGTCTACTTGCTGCATTAAAATATAACAATTTTACTTTTTATAACACAGTTACACCATGTTAAAAAATGTAAGTTTCAAATTTGAGACAAAAGGTAAATAAGGTGATTTTTCCTGAACACTCATGTCAACATTTCTGCATCTTATAGCTGTGAGAAAAAAGAACTAAATTACCCAACGTATCATAATTGATACTTAAAAACAAAAAGAGTTATTGCATTTTTTTTCTTGTGGATTTCAAAGGTTTTAAAAAACATCTTGATTAAAAAAAATCTGTTAATTGTTTGATGTGGTGGGCTTTACAAGATTAAGAAACATAAATTATCCTCAATTGCTCCAAGCACTTGTGATATGACTAAGAAAAGTACATCTAAAATCTTAAATACTTCTTAATTAAAGTGTAAGTAGTGGCTCCTTGAAAGCAAAATACAATACACAAGTCTCTGGACTGCACTCTCTCCAACTTGACTCTTTTGGAATCAGGGTGTTTTGTTGAAGGCAATTCACATTTGACCATAAGAGCAGACTCTTCAGAATCATTTAAGTCCTCCTCTTATTTTTCTTTATAAGATTATTTTTACTATCTACTTTGGTCCTCATCAAATTTATTGAAAGCTTATTTGAATGAAAACTGTAAAGAAATGCCTCTGATGAATGTAAACAATATGTTACCATGAAAAGATGGTGTCACCAATTTATGTCCAACTATTTATTCTAGGACTCATTATTTGAGGTGAACCCTTGTACACAGAGGAAATGAATGAAGTGCCCTTCAAACATTCCACTGATTCTCTAAATGCCAAATACAAGAAGACCTGTCACGTTTTGATGAATGGGGAGCTGTGAGTTTGAGGCTTTTTCTTACATAAAAAGCCAGAGATGTCATAACTTAAGTCTGCAAGATGGACTTTAAAGTTGATGATGTGCCCAGAAAAAAAATTAGCTCAAATCATTTGTGAGAAAATTTAGAATATTCTGCACTATAAGGTGCAATAACAAGCCCAAACTCTTTTTTTTTTTTTTTTAAATCGGCCATGTGTCTAATAATCCGGGGCGCCTTTTGTGTACCAAGTTCCAAAATCTGGAAAAATGTTCTTGTGCAACTTTGGGAAGTCTCTGTTCGATTGACTGAAAGACCATCTCTCTGACACAGGAGCACACGGATGATCGTGCTTTGCACATTTTGAGGGACACAAGCGGGTCACAGTAATTCTGACAAGTGTTGTTCTTGGGAAACAATGTGACAGTACATTTGACCACATCTCAAGTTACCGCAGAAACCCACTTTAGTGCAACAAAAACATAGAGATTGGCCAGCATTTCAGACTGCAAGCTTTAGCCGGCCAGCACGATTAGGGTGCATTCACATCGAACACGATTCGCGTGGCGAAGGCGACCAGTTTCAATGTTAAGTCAATGGTACAGACCCAACATGAGGCGATCTGACGCAACAGCTGCGACACGAAGGTCTGGCAGCAGCTCAATTTAAGCAATTAGGCGCGGATTTAAATATCTGAAGTTTGAAAGGAGCTGCGTAGCATCAGCCAACCAGGAACTCAGATTTGGGCACATGACGTTTTCAGTGACTCAATCATTAGTCCAAAGTGAGCATTTTTGTCCTGAACTTTCATCTATTTCCTTAACCCGTTCGAGCTGCGAGGTTACAATGCTTATCTGGCTGCTTTGGGCGAAGGCGGGATACACTCTGGGCAGAACGTGGCGGAGCTCACCCGCTAAACTTGCCGGCAGACAGAGAGCCTCTGCAGGGCCTAAACGGGACATTGAAGAAAAACGAAAAAGGTCTCCTAATTTTATTTTTTGCCCCGTCGGGTTAATGCGAGACAGAGAGGTTTCGAGCCCAGCCACAGAGACACAGAAACACAGTGGAAGCGGCTGTCAATCAGACACAACCCCCTGTACCAGGAAAATATTTCAGTAATAATCATATAAACCCAAACACGGAGACATGATTACTGATGTTTTTACAGAACTTTTCACACGAAATAAACCAGATTTCTCAAAATCTTGTCTTCCATACATTCTAGTTGAGATCTCCACAGACACCGTTCCTTATAGCGGTCATCCTAAATGCATTAGCTGGTAGCTCCTCCCACATGCTGCTGCAGCATCAAACTCAGGAACACATTTTTTGACAGGCGACGACCAGTGAATCTGTTGAACAACGAAAGAGAGAGGGGCAGGGCACAATATTTGTCAATTTGAATTTGTTTTCCCGTTGTTTATTTTCGTGGGAGAAACGAAGACACGTTCCCAGCTCTTGAATGACGTCATGAAATGGGCGGCACCCACATACAGCGGCAGGCGGAGCCTCAGGAAGTCGTTTTACTTCTAGGTAGGAAAAAACCCATTAAGAATACCTAATAGTTCACATATAATTTAGTTTGTTTTTTTTGTTTTTGTTTTCCAAAGTTATTATATGATATTTTATATGGATATACTTTACACTGAAAAGTTTGAGAAAATTATTGTATGGCCCCTTCAAAAGAAATGAAAAAATGGACCCCTAATTGAGACTGTGCCTTATAATATCGTCTGGAAAATAGGTTATAAGTTCATGAATTACTTTGAACAATTGGTTCATGTGAACAAAGAAATAAAATAAAAAAACATTTACTCAACTGGTAAAGTTAAAATTATGATTAAGCTGAGCTCTACACTTAAAGTCCATCTCAGACGGTTTGGCAGCAAATAACAAGCAGCTGTAGTCGAGCGGAAGGTGAACCCAATGAAAGACAACAGTGTTTTTGGCCAAGTGCCATCCCACATCAGCAACAAACACAAAGAAATGGAGAGAAACACTAGCAGGAGGGAAAAGTGTCACACGACTTTTTGGCAAACACCTTTCATTTCCTCTCCTTTATCGGGGCTTTTTTTGAGCGAAACAATTTTTAATCCGTAGTCCGTTGCAAAAGCAAATGCAAGGTACTCCTTAGAGTTTGGGGGCTGGTGCTAGGCGGGGGAAACAAGGGGGCAAAAAAAAAAGCATACATTTACACGGTTGAGTGGTGTAATCTTCATGAAATACCGGTAAATAGGGAAAGGAAGCCTGGTGGAGCTGTAGATTAATGCTGCTATCAAATGGCCTGGGACAAAGAAGGGGATGGCTAATGAGCTGGAAAAGGCAGGGCTGTTCGCCGTTTAAATGATACCGTAGCACCATCTCCCCACTGGCCGCCGCACAGACATGTTCACACATTAGGATGTCGCTGACAGCAACGTAGGATAAATATTGGAAAATGTCATTTAAGTGAAAACCACTGGGACGCGTTTGATATTTTAGGGATGGTTTCACAGGCGCCTATACGGCTTTGACTCCTGCCCATACGTGGCGCGTTCCTTCCCATTCAATTTTTGTGCACAGTTACTGGTAATTCTCAAAAAAATTGCTTTCAGTCCCCCCCTCCCGCCTCCTCTGTCACTCCATTTCTCTCCGCCTCTGTCCCTTCTCTGTGTGTGTGCCCCCTCTTGCTATGATCTAATGAAAAAACAGTGTTCTGTCTTTTGCCTGTTGCCCGTGGTATCATATATGGCATGCTTGTAATCTCCTATGACTGTCGCCTAGGTGACAAGAAGAGCAAGATGAACTATAGGGATTAGATAAATTTCTCGTGGCCCACGGAGGCAGCATTAATTTTTGATGTCCTACTGCCTCAAAGATACTTTCGCAGGCATAGTTTCATGTTTTATTTAGGGTGGTGTTGGAGCTAGGTTAAATTTTCAGCAGACAGACATCCTGAAAAAGCCTGGCGGCATGCAGGAAATAGGATTTTTGGAAGCCAAAGTGGCCTTTTATCAAGGGTCACGAAGGGAGATGGAGGGAGAGAATATGAGCATGGTTTCTTTGTGAAGCAGCACACGCTCAACCAACACAACTTTTACCGCAATTAGATCAAAATTTGAAAAGAAAAAAAAAACCTGCAACAAATTTCCCTTAAAGGTACACTTGAAAAATATCTCTATCTCTATTCTGAGTGCAGTCAAACGCACAAGCGGGCTTCAACCGCTTTAGGCGTCGACATATTTATCTTACTTGAGCCAAGTGACAGTTGTCTCCGCAGCCATTTCATTTTACATACTGCCACGAAAAAAGAAGGAGAAAACTGAATTAATCAAATCTGGAGGGGTTGGGAAGGAATGGGGTTGTGTGTCGGAGGAGCAGCGGCGGGGAGGTGGCCGATATATCCCCCAGTCTTGCAATGAATCAGAAAAGATGGGTAAATAAATAAATGTGTTATGTATGACCAAGCACACAGACAGGGCTCTGGGGCTACTTGCTGGTCCAACTGAGATGCACTCAGACAAGTGAATAAATCAGCACACAATTAGAGCTTGTGATTTCATTTATGGTACCTACGAGCGCTCCGGTGGCAGATTCTGGCAGATGTCATTTCTAGCCAATTGATTTTGCTGCTGTCCCGAGGCCCGAGCAGTCATGGCCCCACTCTCCGAATTACAAATGGATGGGAAGCGCCAGCCAAATAGCTGTCCAGGCAATTTCTGCATGATAGGAGTAGAATAATGTAAGAGACTGCACTGGCACTGAAGAAACAAAGACGTAAACAGCCGCACACATCACCGGGGAGCTCTGCTGTAAACATGTAAGCACGTTCATCTTCGTGGAATTTATTTGTGCCCCAGAAAGCGCATCTTGCATCAAATATTGGTGTGGAATTCTTTGAAGGTAGCCCCTGAGTGTCTTTGTTACAGTAAATCAGATTCTGCTCTGCAGTGAATGTGCTAGAAAACCAGAGCAAGGACATTATTTCCATGAAATCCGTAAATGTTTTTGGGTTTGTGCAACTGTGGAAAAAAGGGACACAATCATGCCACACTGAACACCGTTATCTCCATCATCTGGAGAGATCACTTGAACACATGCAACGTAAATTGCCAATGTCATTTCAAAGCTGGAGCAAAGAAAAAAATGTTTAAAAAGTGCTGGGTCTGAGGCAGTTCATCAATTCGCCAATGGCAATTTTCTCTGTTTTTTCCGTTTTTTTCCCCTCAACTTTGGTTTTACAACTTCCTTCCTGTGAAATGGACTTTCTCCTCAAACAAAATTCCATTAGCAGTGATCTCTTTTGGGTATGTTTTCTAAAATTGAACTGATGCAAATTAGGTAGTGTGTTAAAAAAGGGTGGATGTTCACATTTGAGACCAAAAAAATCAAAAGCAATACGTGGAGATTGTTAGTGTCCAAAGCTTTCATTTTCATAAATTTAGAGAATTAAACTTTAAAGTCAACCACAGCTTTCAATGTTGCCTGTTTTTATTTACTTCTGAGGGATTTCCAATGGAAATTTGCAGAATGAAGACTTGTGAGTGAGGCCTTTCTCACAGCAGCTTGTTGAAGTGGTTTGGTCTGCTGGGTCTTCAGAACATTTTCTTGGATTTTTTTTTTTTTTTTTTTTAGCTGAAGTGCATTGTGTAGTTTACTCAAGTAGTAGATAATTTTTAATGTAAACCAGTTAAAAACATGCAACCCAAACCCAATTTATTTTTAAAACAACTGTTTAAAACTCAAAACACTATTAAACCTCCAAATGGAGAACCCTGCCAAAAAAAAAAAAAGTTATACAATGATAATAAGCTGTTCTGTGAGCACAAAGTGACCACTTTGTCGACTAGCTGCTTAAAAAAAACAGCATGAAGGTCCAGTTTAAAACAACACAGTTCTGACTAAACTTCTAAACCGGGGGTGGGCAAACTTTTTGACTCGTGGGCCACAAAGAGTTCTAAAATTTAACAAGAAGGCCGGACCAAGAGCATATGGAGTGTAAGAGAAAGAAAAACATGGAATTAGGACAAAAACATCCTTTACCTTCAAATGAAAATTGCCATTTTAAAATGATTATTTTCTTTTGTTTTCTTATTTTAGTGGCAATTGCACCAATGGTTTGATGTCCCTCAGGGAAAAAGACAGTGCTGTGTTCTTGTGGTGTTGGAATGATGGGAAAAACGTTTGTCCATCTCAGAAAATACATCAGAAAAACAAGATTTTCATCACCACATAAAAGCAAAATAACTTTTTTGCACCTAAAAAGAAAAAGTAAAATAATCCGTAGTGCACCATCCATAGGTAGATGCCAGTATTACAGTTAAATAAAACATTAATAGGCCAAATCATCAATTCTCAACTGACCCTCCTGGTAAAGTGATGGTTAAATAAATGAAATAAGACATTAATAAGGGTTGTCAATATGGCCATGTCCAAATTCCCACTTAATCTCTAACTGTTAAAAAAACTATAGGGCAGGACTATCTAGTGCCCTGGATTTTAAAATTCTATTCTAACACCAAGTTCACTACTTTTCTTTTTTTTTTTTTTTTTTTAAAACAGCACCATTTTTATTATAACGTCACCGATTTCACGAGTAAAAATCTAATCACTACAAGTATTTAACGTCATCCATTTATGACTCCACTTTGTTCTAATGATGAAAATGTGGATGGTTTCTTAAAAAAAACAAACAAAAAAAAAACCCTAAATCAACTTTTTTTAGCTGTTGACCTCTATAAACGGGGTTTTGAAAGTGCAGTCTGTTGGTCATTGCCCAACTTGTTTAATTCTAGAAAATATAGTCAAAAACTCTATGTGCTGCTCCCTACAGATTGAATTGAGGTATTACATTTGAATTTCGTGATTGGTCAAACCATTCAAGTTCCACATCATGATCTGCAGCTCTAGTAATGATAACAGTCCTGTTCCCAGGCCGCACCCCTCTGACTGGAGTATCACATTTTGACTGTGGGCGGAGTCAGGCTCCAACTTCCCTGTTTGGTGACCCTTTAACCAAACATCACTAGGTGACGAATGTGATGGTAGGACCAAAAATTGCAGTGGACCAAGTTTTGTGACCGAAACTTAAACAATAAATAGATAAACTTGAGACCCGCTGACACTATGAACTTAAGAATGAGAGAACAGATGACCTGAAAAAAGCGAGTGTGAAACCACACTTATATACACTGAGGATAATTAGCTGAAACGAAGACAGCTGTGGAGGCTCATCAACCTAAACCTGCTGTAACTGACTGCTTGTTAGCTTGACTACAGAACATTTCAGGAACCAATAAGGGAATAACTGACAGAACAAATTCAGGAGTCCAATCCTCACAACTTTGTCTGAGTGTTATTTAAATTTTCCTATCCCCCTCATCACATGTATTATTTACACTCCAACAGTGATCCTGCACATGTTACATTTGTTTTGACAGCTGATGTATGCGCCTCCCGAGCGCTGAGATATGCATTACACTTCTGAGTAAGAGTCAAAACGGGGTTAAATAGGAATTTTTCAATAATTCATTTCTTCCAAGAACTCACCATCTCTTGCCTAACCTGGACTCTGTCCTGTGAATAGATTCAGTGGTTTAAGCTTCAGCCGAGGTTTGAAACTGGATTGAAATCTGAAGGTGGTCCTTGTTTGGGTGATGCTTTCAATAAAAGATTCTGCGAAAAGAATGAACACGAGATGAAAACATGTTTCCCCTAAAAGAGAATGAGCTAGCCCACATACTGGATGGAGAGAACAGGCAGTTCCAGAATGACTGAGTTTAAATAAGCAGAGAGAATAAACACTCTTTTGTAAAATAGAAAGAAAAGTTTAACGACCACTTGACAAATGTCAATTACATCCCATTTCTTGTATTCTTGATGGATAAACATTCATTCTTACAAATGTTGGAATTGAAAATTCAAATGTTTCTGTTTTTTATTACAGTTCTTATATTTATTTGACAGTGTTTTCTATTTTATACAGTTCTTGTTCCCTTAACAACCTGACTTCACACTGACAGAACCTCAACTGTCTTTATAATAAAAATGTCCAAAAATGATGGGACATTTGTAAGGCAAGTACACTTGCGTTGTTTGGTTGATGCTGTTCTACGATGTCCTTACTCTGCACTCTTGTCATTAGTAAGGTGTGAGTTCTGGCTCCTCTTTTGGCCGCACACGCAAAAACTACGCTCTAATTTCTAACAGTTGTGCTCAAGGAGCAAGGGTCACACAAGTACCGCCCACTTTCACATGAACATGAGTAATGGGCTCCTTCTGCAGTGTCCAGGACTTGAAGGGGTTGAAATGTACATGACGTATCAATATCTCAAACTTCATCTGCATGGGTTGTATAGGACCCAATCTGAATTCTTCCCTTCTCCCTTCCCCTCCATTTAAAGGGGAAGTTTAAGTGCAAGTCAGGTCCAAACGGAGGGAAACAAAGTCCTCCGTCACAAGGGTAAACCGCGTCACGCTGAGAAGCGCTTTTCTTCACGTGGGAGCACTCTAAAACACACAGGATTACATTTAAATGTAAGTAATGACTTTTTGTGGTAGCATGACATTTTTAAAGTTATAAAACCACGGTTGTTTATTTATATTCAAGCGCTGGAAGCTCCGCACTAAAGCTAGCGTGATTATTGGTGACGTCATCAAATGAAAGTTACGCCTGAAGTATGCAACATTTTTTCAAAACTCTCTGTTTGGAGGGCTAAATGGGAAGTGAGAAGGGAGGAATTCAGGTTGGGCCCAATCGTTTACTATGACTTGTCGCCCACAGCATGCCTGAAAAAAATGTGCATAGACATTTTCACTCTTCGGGCTTACCGAGCCAGGTCTTATTTAAAGGTCTTATTTTCTTCACAACCTTTTTAGAAAGTGTGCTTGGGTCTAAAAATGATAAAACCACATGTAAGTATCAGAAAACAAAAGACAGAAAAACCGACATGGAGCAGTGAGAGTTGAGGAAAACAAGGAAAAGGAAGACGCCCCACTGAGGAGACAGCTGCCATGTGGCTAGAGAACGCGAGAGACAGAAAAAATGTTGGAAGTCAGTAGTATTAAATATATGATCTCTGGTTTAATAATGTAGACAGGGCAGCCATAGTGGTTAGTCATACTGGGGAGTGGCATTTGGAGTTGGGAGAGGGATAAGATGAGTGTTAATGACCCACGGGGGTTCTGTCCACAGCAGGGAGACAAAGCTCTGCATGTTGGCTCAAGAGGATGAGCTTACTGTGCTGAAGGGTCATCCATCAATGCAGCAGCATTAATATATATGCATCTGATTTAATGCCATGTAGAGCAGGCACAGCTTGAAAAAAAAAGTATTTTTACCACATTTTTTTGTTTTCACACAATGGGTTACTGTTGCATATAGAGTCTGACGTGACTTATAGTGAGGTCCAAACTTCTCATGTTGGGTGTTTCTGCTGGTAAGAGAATGTGCAGCATCCCATTGGTTAAATGCTCAACATCAGAGCTGATGAAGAAACGTCCTCTGTGTCTTTTTTCCAGTAAAAAAGAAAAGGTAGAGTAAAGCCAAGCGTCAGAGTCGCTGTCTAAGATGAAAAAGCAAAGTTGCCCCACTGCATATGGAACATGGCCTCCAGCAATAGATCGCTAAATGAATGCCTGAGGCAGTAAAAATCCAATGAGTTTAAGAGGGAAAGAGGGGGAGCCATCATGGAAGAGCATGAGTCTCGTGACTACATGTAGTCCACAGAGATGGAGTTATTAAAATGAAAAAAATGGTGACTCAATATGAAAGGGTTCTCCTGACAATGAATGCCTAAAGACAATGAAATTAGTGTTTCTGATGGTTTTCTTGCATGTTCTTGAGGCATCTTTCTTGTGATGGAGGACATAAATATAGAAAATTCAGCTTAAAATTGCATTTTGTGTTTTATTCTATATAAATTACTGGAGTAAAAATGCAAATTAAAAAAAGCTGAAGTAAAATCCACAATGGGAGGGTCACAAGCTCCCTGCTCCACTCATCTATAAAGCCTCGTTTTCACTGAGCGGTTTGTGTTCACGGCGCATGCATGGTGTAGACCGCTGGCGTGTCGTTGCGTCATTGTAGTGCGACGACTAGAAAAGAAAACTGCAATGAAGGTCATCCAGCAGCTCGTCTTCTTCTTTCTCCATATTTTGTACAGAGTTTTTAACAAAAATGCAATATTATCTGAAAGAAGAATTCCGCCATAAAGACGAAAATGTTGGAAACGCTAGCTTAGCGCTATATTGGTGGAACGGACTGTACCGTACCGGACCGCTCAGTGGAGGCTTTAGATGACTAGATCCATGTACAGAATGTCTTTCTCATCCGAGCTAGCATCTGGATCTAAACTGTCCGACTGGATAGCTCCAATATTTCTTGCAATTTTTGTTGTATCAGTAATGCAAGAGAGGCTGTGAGCTAGTGGGAGAGAGCGCAAAAAAAGTAAAAAAAAATAAGCGATGATAGGAAATGTTGCAGGCTTTTTCACGGCAATGGTCCCGCCAAAAACTCTGAAGCCATTTTTTCTTCTATTTTATTTTAAATTAGTTATTCCAAGCAATCAAGCAACGCTGGTAAAAGTGAACAATTGGATCAATTAATAAAAGTTCTGTAATTTGTTAAGTTTATAACCATTAGTTTTCATCAAACTAACATTTTGAGTTGACCGCTTACTCATCTTAAAACTTCCATTTTATAAAAACTAATATTTTTAAATGTAACAAAGTACAGAACTTGTGTTACTTGATCCAATGTTTTACTTTTACATTGAAGAATGCCTTTGCAATATAGTAAAAACAGAGGTTCACAACCGTACAAAGATATGTCAGACGTAAGACAACGAGACATCAAATTATTAGATCGCTTGAAAGGGAGTGGGAGGAAGCGAACTTATATAATCACACCCCAGCTCGACCATACCATTTCTTTTACATTAATTATCATTTTCTGGTTCAAAACATTTGAAAATAACTTTTAGAGTAACTATGCCCTAGAAAATTACATGCTTATTTTGGCTAAAATCAGCATAAACATCATTAAAAACCTCTGGGAATGCTTTGAAAATAAATGAAAAACTGATTGGACTTTAAAACTAATTGTGATGTATAAAACAGAGTAATATTATTATATTTTCGAATGCTTTTTCTGCACATTAACTGATGAAAATCATATTGCAGTCACAGAGTGAATGGGCAGGAAAAGGTGATTCATTTTACACTCAAAGACTTAAATGGACCAAACCAGCAGGGAAAAAAAATAAAAAATAAAAAAAAATAATCACACAGTTATAGCAACTGTGATATATGATCAGGACAGAAAAAATGAAAGCACAGAGAAAAAAAAACAAAAATAGTCCAAAGAAATGTGTTTCAAATGATATAAAGTATATTTAAACACATAGTTATGAAATGTTTTAACCATTTTTTTAATATAAAAGGAGACATAATTCTCACGTTAAAAATGATGAAAATACCTGAAGGGTTAACAAAAATAGCAGAAAAAGACTAATACCAAAAGGCAGTGTAAAACGCAATCAGGTAATAATATAATTCTAAAAAAATACTATTTTTTATTATTATTATTTGTACTGTATTTTAAATCTGTGTTTTTCCTTTTAAACAGGGGACGTCTCTTTAAATTGGGGGACATTTGTTTACCGCCTTGGTAATTCATCTTTCACATAAAAACATGGAAGTAAGATGGAGCCGCCACTGCGGTGCTTCATTTTGGAAATGAAAATTGCATCGTGATTTATTGCAAGCATTTATCAAAACCAATAAGCAGGAAACGGATTTGGTAATATTGGTAAATAAAGCAAAAACAATAAAACAGATGTAATTGTAAAACATCAACAAAACTAGAAGTTCTCATTTTGACTTGACATGAAAATTACTCTTAATTCCTAAACAAAAATGTGCTTTTGTTTTTTGGGTGTGACAGAAGTGACCGATGTAATAAGGGACGGGCGGATCAGCTGCACCTCTGCGTCTGCAGCAGCAGGGGTTAAAATTGATCGATTTATTATCTAATTCCTCCTTAATGATTTCCATTCCCACGTGTCAGTGGATATTTCCATGTGTGGGCTAGAAAATGAGGAAAAATTACAAATTATGCGGGTCATCTGGCTTCCCATAATTTGAAAATTTGCTTGCTCACAACAAATATGTAGCAAGCATAAAATCGGTCAGGACAAACCATGTTGAATGACCACAGCGGTGTCGCTTTTTCAGAGCAAAACAGCCTGAAAGCCCTTCTTTGTTTTCTGTTTTGAAGAGTTCAACAAAATCAGATGATGCATTTCCTGCTGCGCCCTCGCTCAACTTGCTGAAGCTACAAAATCTACAGATATATTGAATATGTGACCAGCAAACAAATGGATTATCTGACCCTGGAGGGAAATCGGCTTTTGCAGAGGTGACTGGAGATGTTGTTGTTCTGCTGTAACCCAGAATGTTTGCCTCGTCCTTCCCAAAAATAGTCCCAGCAATGACAGTGGGCAAGGACGTTTTGTTTCAGCGAGACTTCAAGGTCTTCTCAACTGTTCCTAATATGCATTGATTCTACAAGCTGTGGTGATCAAGGCCGAGCCGAACAGTGGCGGGAGGTTTAGAGCCTAGCTATTAGACTCACGCTATGCCAAAGACCATCTCCCAAACCAAATCTTAGATCTGCTGAGATGGAACTACGTTTCAAGCAGAGTGGGAATGAATATTGTTTGGTTCTCAGCAGGGTTCTGAGTGGCTCCCTTGTGGTCTATCAACATTTCAATGGCAGCTCATCAGCTGTAGCCAAAATATGAATGATAGAAGCCCAAAAGTTCAATTGTAAAACAAATTTATCAAAAAAAAAGATAAAGATAAATCCAAATGTCAAATCATTCAAATGAAGTCATTTGACAAAAACACAACATGTTGTCGAGTACTCACAAATGTGTCTTTACAGAGCAATTTAGGATTTTAGACGTCAAGGAAACTGGCCAACAACAGTGTTCTGTGAAAAAAATGCAAATGTTACCAAATCAACCACGTTTTTTAAATATATTCAGTTAATTTAAACTTGTTCTTTCTAATGAATGACCTATTTTATTAGGCACACTTGGTTGATGAATTCACAACCACCTTTATATCCTTTATTTTCATCACCCATTTTCCACAGTTGTGAAGAAATTAGGACACAATCAATAAATGATCCGCTCTGTCTTAAAAAAAAGGGTTATATATCAGTGTCCTATCTTATTTTGGAAGTATATTTCTAATTATATTTCTAAAGGCTTTCATAGCGTGTCCTAATTTTTTAACATTACTGTAGGTACCATTTCAATCAATCAATCAATCAATCAAGATACTTTATTAATCCCCTGGGGGGAAATTCATTTGGATCTATTTGGTGCTGAACCAGTACTTTTGAAACTGTTCTGGTGGTGCTTAAACAGCTCCTTCAAAAATGAGATGACACAATGTTTTCTAAAACATTTAGGCATGATGAAGCAGCTCGGCAGGGTGAAGGAGAGCATGTGGATGTGTTCAATGCTACGGTCACCAAAATAACTGCGCGATGGTGAGGCATTGGCAGAACTTTGCCGTAGTCAATTTTGTAATGGCATCATCCGGACCCATCACTGGACTGCCACTGCGCAACCTCAAAATGTGCCTGAGCAGCCAATGACTGATGTCAACTTTTGGAGAAAAATTGTCTGGCCTCGGTAAATTGTTACCTTTTTCTTAAAACCTCACCGCCACCATGTGGTGAGTAAAAATGCAACTCGTGCCTCACAATTACAAATGTCGCCACGTCCTGAATTTTAGGGCTGGTATCAATTATATTTTCCAGAAACGATTAATTTCGATTCACAAGAGCCTGGATCGATTCAGACTTTCTTCTTTCGATTCTTCAAATCAATTCAATTTTGACTTTACACATTTAGACACATTTGTTTAGAAATACAATAATAATCTACTTTATGATTTACATATATTTATATAAATCTGATGCAGTTCAAATACTGTAAAATCTATTAGTGAAATAATGAGATTGTTAATTGCACACCGTTGCTTTCTCAGAGGGAGAAGCTCTAACAAAAATGTTCAGATCATTAACATTGTAAACATTGTTCTGCTTCTCCTGGAGTTTCAGTTTGTCCACTAGATGGCGATCGCGCTATAGCATCACACCTTATTCCAGAATAAGAGGACAGTGTGAGAAAAAAAAACAATGCTTTAGACCACAAATATTTACTTTAAAAATATTTCCTTAAAAGAGTTTGGAAAATTTGCAAAAAAACTTGAATTTGTTATGGAGGGGTGCTGGAGGACCCAAAATGCAGGAGAGTGAGAGAGAAGGTGATCTATTGAGAAGTTATGATGGATGAGCAGAGATCCTGGATGGCAGGCGGTCGGTCGATGGAGTGACGAGAGGAAATCCTTGAAGAGAGAACAGTAGATGTTAGAGGTAGAAAGCCAGCGGTATAAGTCTTAGGTTCAAACGTGGCTTGGTAATAGCTTTGTGTCGATGTACTCTACTGGAGTGGAACAGACGAGCAGACGTTGGCTGATGGGTGTGGATGTCCTTAAAATGGCGAGCAGGTGTGCAGGATCCAATTTTTAGCTAGGTGGGTGGCCATGATACCCAACAGAATTCCACACGGTGGCATGTTGGGATACGTGACCGTAGCCTAAGATGCTGGATTTCCTTTCGACAGTCTGCAGTGCGGTGCCGCATCTCCGTAAACATGTATTTCACAGCTCATCACCACAATGTCGGCCAGTTTTTGAAACTATGTACACATTAGTCCCATCTATCAGGTTGCTACATTTTAATATTTTGCTTTAAAGTACAAAGAAACTTTCTCTCGCTTCGCCTTACGCATTTTGACCACCACAGCCTCATCCATTCTTATATGAACCCGCCCACAATCACTGCAAAGATAAAATGATTGGCTGGAATTTTGCAGGAAACCTGGCAAAAATGGACATGCCCAAAACAAAACATGGAAATGAAGCACCAAAATCTATGTTTTGAAATGGGATGAGTGGTACCATTTATGGTGGTTCCGGTGCAAACTTGGCACTAAGTTTTGGTACCATCCCCAGTGGAGTCTCAGTTTTTCCCTGCTCGCCTAAAATCAAAAACAATATATAAAAATTTTACTGAACATTAACTTTCATCTCGCTTTCATTAGTTCCTCCCAGGAGAGCTTTTCTTGACAAATTAAGCCCCCATCTATCCCCACCCACAAGCTAACTGATACTCAGGGGGGAAATGAGCAAGGACACAAATGTTCTTATTTAAGATAACTAGTAAACTGCTCTAATTAGGCCATGTTTTCAAAGCTCCAACTTTCTTTGGGAGGGATTTTATTATTTTCTTGCAGCATCATGCACACATACATTAAGAGCTTTTTTTATTTTTACACAGACTGACTCTTGGATTTATTCCCATAGTATTTCAGAGAGTGTCAGAGTCTACAGGCTTGCTCGTGCCGTTGGGAGTACTATTTCATTTAGATATGACATGTGCCCAATTATGAGGTCCCTCAACAAGCTTAAATGCCTCCCATCCTACCCATGCCTCACCATAAACAAGCTGGATTACCAATACGTTTGGGAAGATCAATGATTTTGTACTGAGGGCCAATCACACGCTACATTGTTAGTTATACATTCAATGCCTTGAGCACGGCTCTGCTTTGTCTTGCCGTTGAATAAATCTTCGAGCTTGCCGTGCTCCGTCTGCAGACGGAGATGCATACGATAATTCAGTCTGTCACTTCCAACACTGTCACATCAACAGGTCTCGCAGCCAAACATAACTGGTATGCATTTTGATCACGGCGAAAGGCAGCAGCGATTCCAGTTCTGCAGCAGCATACCTGGCTGTGTTCTCCATCAAAGCAACGCAAGGACACATTTAGGTCATAACTAATCAACTTTTATTCTCCTGCCTCATTATAGTATACCCTTAGCTAATAAACAAAGCACTGGAAACATGTTCACCTGTTCATTCCACCCATTAGGTCTGCATAATGTCTACTAATTATGTTTGTTCATCTATAAGCCCTAATTATGTTGAGGTCTGATAATTAGCTGGTTCTCGACTTTGCGCCTGTTTCTTCACTATCAGTCTGGCACAAATAATGGCTATTCTCATTTCTGAAGGGATCCCAGGACGCTGCATGCATGAACGCTTTAACGACTTTAGCACTTCCTGTGGCACCGAAGAGTGAATACTCCATGACCCACTCTTATTTCACTTAAGTCTTTTCAAAACAGCTTGATAAACAGTGTTTAAACCTATTACAATGGAAATGTGAACAATTAAATTCTGATTTAAAAGTATTATTAAATTGTATGCTTTGCTGTAATATTAGTATTTCTGAAGGAAGCTTTTAGAAAAGCGATACTTTAAGACATTCTTAGTATATCCACAGATTTGGCCAAGGACCAAGATAAAGTATTTGATCTTTCAAAAGGGGACTCATGCCATTTGTTTTTCCAACTCCCCCTATTCCCAATGAGTAACCCTTCCATATTTTTGGCATTTCTGTGGTTTCTGCACATTATGATTACCAGATCAGTTGTTTTATATATGAGTTCAAAGCAGGAATAGACTGTGTGATTTCAAAAAAAAAATATGAGGATTGTTTTTTTATTCACTTGTACCAGCAGCAAACTACTCAAAGCAGAAGATTTTTTTTAAGGAGATAGACGTTCATGATACAAGTGTGATAATGAATGTCAGTTAAATTGTGATCTAGACAGAACAGAAAAAAACTATATATAACAGACTCCCATAGGAAGAATGGTGGCAAGAAGAAGGAAAAGCTAACCAGGTTCAACTAAAATTATGGAGTCATTCTTGGAGAACTGATTGCCTAAATGGAAGCAGCTGTGGTGATTACAAACCCAAACCTGGTGTGAACAGGAGTCTGGGGAACCGGAACAGAAAGCCAATTTACTGAATGTAACCGTAGCAACTGAACAGGACTTAACTAACCTGAAAACACACCTGAAGGTACCGAGTCTCACTGGAAAGTTGAAGAAAACCTCACTGAAAAAAGTAAAGTGTTGGATCAATTAACAACAGTTCTGTCATTTGTTGCATTTAATATTATTTTTAAGGCCGGAAATCAATTAAAAAAAAAAAAAAAAAAAAAACTAATTAACCGCAAACCTGAGAGAAAAAAATTAATTGCGATTATTTATTTTTAGTTACAGTATTTGCAGACTTATCTGAATAATCACAAAACAAAATCTACACACAAACCTGTACATTTGAAACAATTGTCTAATTAAGGATGTCAACTGATTAAAAAAGTGTATCACAGTTTTGTGTTGGGATTTAACACTATTGATCTAAATTAGGTAAACTAGGTAAATCTGATGACAATTTGCAGCTTTTGAACAAAAATAGGCCAGAGAGAAACTTTTCCTTCATTGCTATTGTCTGAAATGTTTAAATGTATCCAGTGTTAACTCAGAAGTATAATTTGTGAGTTCAAAACACATAAACAGTAAGAGAAGCAGAACTCTAAAGACTTTCATGTTTGCAGCATTACTCCAAGAAAACAAAGACGCTGACAAACGGCCAGAAGAAATGGACCTGCAGACCTGAAAAAAAGGTGACTAATTTGCATTAATAAATGGTAACGCTTACTTATTAGCATACAAAGCTCTAATTATTAGATCTTTTATCAAAATAAAAATTTGAGTTGATGGTTTACTCAACTAAAAAAAATTTATTAAATAACATTTTTAAATGTACAAAATTGCTGAACTTGTGTTGATTGATCCAGTTCTTCACTTTTTACAGGGCTGATAACAAAGTCTATACATCATGAAGTAAAACAAAATCAGCTACTAAACATGACAAGAACCAGCAATCAAAAACATATGACTCCTTTCAGTTTGTGGCACAACTCACTTTTTTCGTGGAAAAGGTTTAAAGCAGGGCTCAACCTGCAGCTCCAGAGCCATGTGCCTCTTTTACCCCTCCATCTTTGGTTAAAGAAAACAAAAAATCTAGTTTTGAAAAGTAACTGTAAAATGAAAAGCAAATAAATAGCAAAGTGAACTAACTCAAACGTAACAGTGTAACTCCATGAGGTTCCTAACTAAAAACAATCCATTAATATTTCACGGTTTACCCAAAACACTTGTGACAGATTTTTGACTGCTTTGTACCACAGACAATCAATTGAAGGTCTGTAAGAACAACCAGAATACATACTAATAATGCTGGATCATAACATGGTATTATTTTCTATTATTGAAAAATGAAACATTTCTGATATCACAAGAAATACTCAGACAATTTAATGTGTAAGGGCTTGCTGAGGGTAGTGATAAGTCCTCAAAAGAAGTGCATGGCTTCAAGGGCCATCTGCAGTCAAAGCAACACTGCCCGTAGAAATGCTTAAGGTACCAACCAACAAATCTTATTACACTTCCTCCATTACTGCAAAAAACTCCATTACTGTAGTTTTAAAAACTACATTAAAAACAG
>NC_050514.1:31319054-31319330 GCF_002922805.2 Oryzias melastigma | reverse complement strand
CTTATTACACTTCCTCCATTACTGCATAAAATATGAGCTCCATAAAGCTGGAGCTTCCCTGATGGTCCATTTTTCCTGTGCTGGTGTTAATAATGGTGACACATTTTGAAGGGCTTTTTTTATTTTCCTCTAAAGATAAGAGACTTTCTAAGTACTCATATTGTGCTGGACAAAAGTATTTTATTACATGTGCATGTCAGGTTTTTTCAAGTGAGTCTGAGGGATTTGTTAAATGCAAATCTGAAAAAAAAAATTATAAGTTTACCAGACTAACAC
>NC_050514.1:31305833-31318922 GCF_002922805.2 Oryzias melastigma | reverse complement strand
AGGTAAGAGACTTTCTAAGTACTCTTATTGCGTTGGACAAAAGTATTTTATTACATGTGCATGTCAGGTTTTTTCAAGTGAGTCTGAGGGATTTGTTAAATGCAAATCTGAAAAAAAAATATAAGTTTACCAGACTAACACAATATTATATCAAGACTGTGTTTATTTATTGGTTTGTTTGAATAATTTGTGTGTGGAAAGGCCCCGCCCCTTTTGACTAACATCTACACCTGTCAGTAATGATGATGATAAATCTCCAGCAGCTTGTTGCTTCATGATTCTACCCCCTCCTACTTCTTTAATCAACATTTTTTACCATTTTCTTTTCTCTCATTTCTTTTGTATTCTCTAACATCTTCCTTTTTTCTTCTCTACTCTTCTTCTCTATCCGGGCCTTGACTTTGACACAGTGATTGCTCTGTGGTGATCCTCAAGAGTTGGTTTTGGACCATTTATTCCCAAACTTCCTTTGGCATATTGTTCAACCATGTTCATTTTCACTTTCAAAGTACAAAAATGGAAACCATTTGATAAAATAAGTCATCTATGTATTAAAGATGGTCCCTCAATACATGAAGAAACTGAAATATTTCTCACATTTATTTTTTTTAACCAAAGACAAAACAAAAGTCTGGTGGCTTAAAAAAAAAAAAAAAACATAAAAAATTCTCAATTTAAATTATCTTGAGCTCCATCAATCTTAATATGGGGTTAAATTTGACCAAAAACAATATTGTTGAGCTACTGCAAAAAGTACAAGCACTTATCCTGGAAGTATGATAAAATCTAACTTTTCTTTTCAAATTTTGCAAACATTTTCAGAGAACTCTGTGACTTTTTAATCTCCTTAATTGAGATATTCTATTGTTTTATGGATTTCCACAATAAGAGCTTCTCTCTGTGTTGATTCTCATTTGTCCAGGTAGATTCCTTAAAGGCAGGTAAAATACTACGACTACGACTAATAATAATAATAAAAACACCCTTTCAAAAAAGAAGAAATATATAATCTAAGTTGAGTTAACAGATTTCTTTTTTCTTATCTTGATTCAACTCTATTCAACAGTTGCATGTAGATTTTCCTCTGTACTCATCCAGGGTTAAACCTATATTTGAAAAGGTGAAGTTAGAATTGGAAACATTTTCTATATTCGACTTATCTTTGGCTAACTAAGACATGACGTTTCACAAATCTATATTTTGCCCACTTTTGTATTTTCTTGCTGCCTATCATCATATTTTCACTTACTCCTCAAATTAGCAATTAGTCGGCTAAAATAATTACTGCCCAATTATTCAATAGCCTTCAATAACAAAATAAAAACGCCGAACAGACCCCAAATTATGTCCAACTGCCAAAGCATTTTTTTCTGAAAACCACCAAATCTGGTTACACTGCAGAAAGGTAAAGTCCACTATCACACCCCCCCCAAGCAGAAACGTCTGAATGTCTCTATTTCAACTGGATATATGTTGACAAATCACAAACGCAAACATAGTACCTGGAGATTGGTATTTATTCTGGTTTATTGCTACCAGGGGCTCACTGCCAAAGTGGGGGCTCTTCCTCGACTGCCCCCTGGGAGCAGACGGGCTTTGTGCCCAAAGCTCTAGAAGCTTATAGAGGTTAGATTGTAAGACATGAAAAGTAACAGTGCATGGACAAATGATTCTTTTTTGTACACAATGAAATACAGGATTTTTTTTTCCAATCAAAAACACCAACAATGGTCACAAATTAATTGAAAATAAATTACTGTCAGTAAGTCAGGCTTGCTTTACTAGTTTTTGACAGTAAAGCTTCCTCTTTTTTTCCTGTTTAAAGAAAGATTAGGCCAAATTTACAAAAGCATAAAGCCTGGTTCTTTGGCTGTATCCCAAGAGCTTTGACTCATCCAAGATTATAGCCTCCAGGACTGTTCCAACTTTGAGAAATGTTGAACTACAACCCACTTTGCCTCATATTGTCACTTGCTCTGCAACAATATGCAATGCTGATGTTTTTACACGTAATGTCACTTGGAATAATTCTCAAAAGTACATTTTTTAAAGGCTAAAACCCCTGTAGGGAAAATAAATCATCCTGCAATGCATTGTACTCAGCTGTTTGTCTAGGTGACTGTTGTTTTATATTTCAAAAGCAGATGGATGTGGTGTGTAATAAATTATAAATTATAAGTCATAGGTCATAGTTCACTTTGCTTGGCTTCATTTTCTAAATTTCCTAAAGGAATGAGTTCATAAAAATGTATGTTTCTACCAGAATTTGCAAAGCAAACAGATTTCACATGTAAAAAGTGGCAATAACTGCCCTTTTGAAGAGCACAAATGCAAATGAATAATGCCGTTTGTTATCCTAAAACCTTACAAACCACAAGCTTCAGCCTAACGTTATGCTGCAGTTTGCAAAAAGTTCTTTAAGAAGATGCTAACCTGACTACTGTGGAATAATAATTGTAAACGTCTTATTGTGTGAATGCTTTACAGCTTTCACACTATAGTGATTCTTCTCCGTACATTTTTGGGCACATACAAACTCAATCACACTTTCAGCAGTCTTGGTATTGAAATGTTCATCTCGTTCGGGACATTAGCTCTACTGCTTTTACTTTTGGTATTCATAAACCTTTTGTTTTTTGAAATATTGCGCAAAATATACCCCATAGAAAAAGAATGACAAATTGCTCAAATCTTTCAGAAACTTTGTGCACTTTAAACTTGTGAAATTCCACATCTACTTTGAGCTTTTTGAACTTGAAAATGTTCAGCAACCACTGGGTTTTGGGGTAATTTGACATTCAGCTTTTATTTTGGGAACAAAATTACTGTTTCGGTAATTCAGAAATGTTTCCAATTTTTAGGCAAAATTGGTGTTTAGCTAACATTTTAACATTTTACTAGCTATTTTGGCTAATTTAGATATGCGTTCCAGTTTTTTAAGGAAAAATTGAGTTAAGCTAACACTTTAACATCATGCTAGATTTTTGGCTAATTTAGAAATGTTTTTAGTTTTTTGAGTACTTTGGAGTTCAGCTAACATTTTAACATTATGCTAGCTTTTTTGGCTAATTAAGATCCGTTTCCTTTTTTAGGCTAATTTGGCATTAGCTAATATTTTGGCAAGCTTTCAGCTTCTTCATCTAACTGTTCTGACATCTTGAGGGACCACATTCAGCTGCATGATGATTTATGTCTGTCTATTTTATCTAGTTATCTGCCTGGTTATTTCTGTTTTTATTTATTTTTAATCTTTTTTATTCCTTTTACATTTTTAACTCCAGTGTCTTCCTCTGAGGGATCCTCCACATCAATGATTGATCCTTCTCAGTGAACAGGGGACATTGTTTGGGTCCTAAAATGTTCCCTGAGTAATCCCTTGTTTTTTTTTAATAAATTTGATTTCTTTTATGTAAATCTGTCAATCTTCCTCACCTTGAATTATATCCCCTAACTATCAAGCATACATCTCTTGATAAATATGTTCACTGAACCTGCATGCTTAACAACACTTAGTGGCAGATGCGTAATCGACGGAGAGTCTCTGCTGGTCCCCAGTGGAGGGCCACTCTGATCTACAGGAGTATGTATTAAGGCCTGGGCCTTCTTGATTGAAACCAAGACCGAGACTGGTCCTGCTGATGGGTCCGTCGTTCCTGAGCCCACTAAGGCAGCAGTGTTGACCAGAAGCATGCGCTTCTCAAACTCTGCTCACAGACCAGGGGCCTATCTGGGTTGTATGGTGTGAACTCTGTACATGCAACCCAGCCAGACTCGCCACCCATTAGAAAGCTCAAGTGGGAGGGGTCCACACCACCCATCCATGTGACCTAGCTCCTGGAAGTGCTCCTAGTTGATCCTGCCAACAGCGAATGCTCGGTTGTCTTATTTCTTAAGATATTATCAATTGACACCTTTTTTGGCCATTTTATTTTAGAAAATCAATTCTGTTGCTGAGATTTTTTGTCTGTTTTACTATATCTAAGACTCGTTCATGGTGGCTTAGTCCATCACATCCCCTGCAGCCTCAAATCCATATCACCATGCCTATCAGCCCTCCTCCAATTTTATTATTGAAATGGTTTGCTTCTTAAGCCAATAAAACCTCCTTTACTCCAAACAACAATCCAAAATTAGCCTCACCAGTCTGCTGGATTTTACATCTTTCTTAACACGTTAACTTTGACCAGAATCACCTTTGATCAGCAGGATCCCATCTCAGAGGGGAATATCATTAAAAGTGACATTTTTAATGCCAAAGAACTCTGGCAGCAGGGCAGATTTTCTACGCAGTGTGAAGTCGTAAGCTCATAAAAGACATACACCACTGACTCAAACATGCAGCCCGAGCCTTCTATTATAATACAGAATTCCCGCTCCTCCTCTGTTACTTTGCTCCGCTCTCGCTCCACACCCTCTCTTCTTTTCTCTCTTACACAAGCTTCCTTTTTTTTAAGTTAAACATGCGTCCTGCTGGATGACTTTCAAAGCTACTTGTTCCACTTTTGTACATTTATGCTAATTGGAATGCAAATGCTTAGGTTCCTTCTTAAGCCGCTGGTTTCTGAAGAAGGCGTCAGGATGAATGACGCCGTATTGACAACCATAGCCCGCCGCTCAGAGGCCGTCACTTGGACGAGATTTCCAGGGATGAAGAGTTGACAGTAGTCGCTAAGGATGGCCAGTGTGTTCCCTCTCATCTTGAATGAATAACATTTCACACTGTGCTATTTTTGCTCCAATTTCACCCTGTAAGCTCGAGCAGGGAGTCTTTGAAATGCCTGTATGTGCTGAGCCTGAACAGTGGGATTCTTTTGCAGTAGGTGCACCGTTCAGTCTGTGCACAGCAGCCTTAATCTCTTGAGTCACAGAGGAGCGCGAGGTAGAGGTTGCAATGAACTGAATAAGCCTTAGTGCTTGCATTGATCAAATGACTGGCCTTGCTAAGACCTCTTAACTTACACTTGCCTGGCAGATGAGATAGCTTCTCCATCGTTAGAGTTTGTGTAATGAATACCGAGCTGCATTCCGTTTGATTTAGCAAAAGGTGAGAATGATGCCGAATAAGCCGACATTGCTCTCAAGGCCAGAGGAGATCATTTGTGTCATAACTGCTGTGGCATTTTTTGCCTTTCTTGCAGCAGAGGTCCATGCTTTAAATAAGAACTAAAGGCCCACTCCAATCATGTTTTGATCTATTTTCAGAATGTTTCCACCAGTCTTTCAACTAAGATTTTGCCGTTTTTTGCCAAAATGTATAAACCTTTGACATTTTCTAGGATCTAGTCCTGCAGAGTGGCAGGAGTTCGTCAGAAATTTGCCTCTGAGTTGTGAGTAGGATTGTTAACTCATTTCCCACCACCCCCTTCCTCCCACTAGCTTACAGCCTGTCATATCCACATTTACCGGAGTAAAAATATTGGAGCGAGTCAGTCGTACACTTTGAGCCAGATGCCACCTCAGATGAGGAAAACAAAGACATAAATGGATCTATTTGTCTACAAGTGGATGCATCAGAATGGAGCTTGTGGCCCGACGGTTGTAGGACCTACATCACTGCTATAAGTTATTATCTGCTCTAACAGCTTCTGATTCACAACAATTTGAGTATAAAATACTTAGAAATGTGGTTTTAGTTGAAATGTTCTTTATAGTTGTCTTCCATCATTAGAAAAATTTAACACAAATATGTTTAACTCCCCAAAACACAATTTTGAGGTAACATTATTTAGTCAACTCTACATTATTTGATCACTGAGAAGAGCTTAATGTTTTCATTTTATATGTAAAGTATTTTCCTTAAATCAAATATACGTACATATATATTAGGACTGTGAATGCTGAGGCATTAACACAAGCGATTACCGTATTTTCCGGACTATAAGTCACGCTTCTTTTCATGGATTTTCCAAGGGTGCGAC
This sequence comes from Oryzias melastigma, assembly GCF_002922805.2. Classification (NCBI taxonomy): domain Eukaryota; kingdom Metazoa; phylum Chordata; class Actinopteri; order Beloniformes; family Adrianichthyidae; genus Oryzias; species Oryzias melastigma. Next base: position 31,313,004 of record NC_050514.1, on the reverse strand, counting down.
TTATACTCAGGAGCGACTTATATGTGATTTTGTTAGACATAAATAGGCTCATATATTTGTTATTTTCCCCACTTAAACCGGTTGCCTTTTGGCAGTTGTTTCCCAATAACAATCACTAGAGGGCACTGTAGGTTTGTGTATCGGTATCTACTGCTGTCAGCTGACAGAAACGCAGAAGAAGAAGTTACATTCAAAACAACGTTCCTGATAATCTAACCATTGTCCTCATGTTTTTCTCATTTGCATCAAGACATTATTATTATTGTTTTTATTTTTCTCTTCCTGGGCTAATGCGGGACAACAAGCCATCAAACTGGGTTATAAACAGACAGAAGAGCAGCTAAAAACTGTCATTTAGATGCAGCTCCTGCAGGCTAGAAGGTAACGATCACCGTAAGAAAAAGACAAAAAAACTGCTGTCCCGAACCCAGAATGGAGAGATGATTATAGATGCTTTTGTGGAGATCTTTAAAATTAATAACTTAACCTCTCAACATCATCCATATCTTCTGTGTATTTTAAACGAGATAAACAGCCAAAGCCTCCATCATGTAGCGATGAGGCTAAAAACTTCAGACAGCTTCTCCAATGGGAGTGTCTAGTTTATGAACATATTTTTGGACAAGGATTGAGCAATAAATTAGACGCACATCAAAAGATTCAGCGGACTCGAATTTGACACATGAATCGCATTTGATGTCAAATGCAACGTTATGTCGGGCTTGTTGAATTTGTTCATAAATGTTGGACTATTCTCTTAAAAGTGCGACTTATACTCCAGAGCGACTTATATATGTTTTTTTCTTCTTCATTATGCATTTTTGGCTACTGCGACTTATACTCCGGTAAGACTTATAGTCCGGAAAATACGGTAATCGAAAAACAAAGAACAAGGTGCTATTTATTATTTAATTACACCTCGTGAAGACAGTCTTCCACTTTGCCCTTTTTTAAGCAGCCAGTGCAGTAATATAAAACATTTGGACTACCTGAACTTTTATTTTTATTTTTTTTTAAGGTCTGCAAGTTTGTTTCTTATGTCTGTGTGTCAGCATCTTGGTTGTCATGGAGTAATACTGCAGAAGACTTGTTTAATTAAAAAATGAAGAAAAAAATTATCTCTGGCCTGTTTTTGTTCAAAAGCTGCATATTTTCATAAAAATTGCCTAGTAAACATTGTGATTAACAGTGATTAATCGCAACATAAAGCGTTATTCATCTGATTAATTTAGCAATTGAAATCACATACAGTATATATATTTGTATATTTGGAACAAATCCACATGAATGTTTTTGATACATTTTACAAATATTTTGATTATGGATCTCAGTATAAATTTCCAAAAGTAATAATAATGGATCAAAATAAATCTTGATTTAGGATGGAGAGGGAAGCTGTTTTTTTCCCATAACTACAAACGTTCATACAAAATAATAATAATAATAATTAATATCCCATTGAGAAATATATTTGTGTTAAACAAAATTTTCTTCATGATATATTTCACTTTATAAAAAAAAGAAAAAAAGGGTTAAAGAGTGCTGATACTTTGTCAGAGCCATGTACACCGGTGAGTTGCCTTGTTGAAACAGAAGGAACCATTTCTGGAAAAGGACATCACCATATGTTGCCTCCAAACCTGTGTGTAAATATCATTCCACATTGATGGTGCAGTCACAGATGTGCAAATTACACATGCCATCTGCACTAATGCACCCCCATACCATCATGGTTGGTGGCTTTTGAAATTTGGGCTGATAACCACCCGGATGTTCCCCGGCCTCTTAAACCAGGAGGATGCGGCATCCATGATTGAACAAAGGAAATTCAAACATGACAGTTTCTCCTCACCTCATTCCGTCTGTAATGAGCTTGGGCCAAGACAGCAATGGCAGCATGTTGGTGTCTCTGCTGCACAAGTTTTGGTCTTATAAAGTTCCTGGAGCGAGCGTTAGATTCAGATTCTCCTCTCAGATTGTTTTTGTCTCCAAGTCCAGATGATCACACACTGCTCCCATCTTTTTTCTGTGCCGTCGATTCCTTTTTTCTTGGCTCAGTGCTACACTCCATCAGCCTCAAAGGCGTCATGATGTGTTTTCTTTCTGATGATAAAGGCCAAAACTGTGGATCTTTTCCTAATGATCAGACAGGCCATGACACCCGCTGTAATGGTCCGAGTGTAGCTGGCTGTGTGAAAGGTCTCATTGTGTCGGCATGTGAAAAGCGGTTAATATATGGTGTGCACCACAAAGTGACATAAACACATGGTGCATGAATGAAGTGTATTGATATGACACTTTCCTCCTGTGGTGGACCACTTGAAGCATTTCAATAAGGAGATGGATTAAGAATGTGAGTAAAGATTTATTGGTGTTATAGAAAACATCCATAAAAAGTCCATATTTCTTTGTCATTTAGGCTGTGGACTATGACATCTTGTGAGTTTAGGATGAACTCGGACCATAGATATATAAACTCCAGAGCCTAGACACTGATAGCAGTTGGAGGCCAGACTATAGGAAACCATCGCTCCAGCCCAGCCAGCAAGATTCTCCGCTCTTCCTCATGTTGGTTTGGACTGCGCACGCTGACAGTGTCATTGAAAACATCATGGCCCAAAGCTGACTCCTGATTGGTCACTCAGTCATTCTATTCATCAAAATAACCATTTTGCTCTGATACCTTTGTATTAATATGTTCTTGCTAATCATATATTTTTTTAATTATATATTTAAGTTACTCAAGTTATAAACGAACCAATCAGATGCCTCATGCAGTGCCTGCTGGAATTACCTTGAACACTTGATTGACAGATTCTCTCCAGCCCGCTTTTAGTGGAAGGGGTGTGGACTTCCAACAAGCTTTCTCATGATTGGTGACTTTAGTTGCCATAGAAACATTGACTCAGACCGACTCAGACTTATCACTGTCATCTGGCAACAACATGGCGATGTCTTTATCGTTGAAAATGGCGACTGAATTGGTTTAATTTAGCAGGAGATGGACATAAAGACATGTGTGACGTCACATCTACTCAGTCCAGTTCCCCTATACAGTCAAATCTATAACTGCATCTGTACATTGACTTAACATTGAGATTTTCTTGGTAACTGACTGACAAAGTATTGAATTTATTTGGTTTTAAAACTTTGGATTGAATCCATTTGAATTTGCTCTGAAAGGGAGTAACAAAAATAATGAAATTGATGAATTTGTTTTCTGTTATCGGGCAAGTGGACATCCCTTTAAGAGAAAGCATCAAGCTTTGACCCCATGCAGGCTCATCTTAAATGTGAAATCTGAATCTTTACCCCGCTTGTTAATATTGCAGGATGACATTTTTCCACGTTGTCCAGTAAGCTATGGAGACTGCACTTCCTGTCATTCCGCAGCACTTCTAACACAGACTCGGGCTACGATGAAAGGTCAGCAGCCGGCAAACAAAAGCAGTGGTGAGAGGAATAAAAACACACTAATCGTGCTGAACACACTATAGGCTGTGTGACCACAGACTGACTTAATAACAGTTCAAAAGGCACAAAGACTATCTGACCAGGGGAAAGGGGGGAGAGGGTTAACAAATGTGCTCTCATGGTTACCACAAATCCTATCTGATCCAAACTACAGTTTGTTTTGTTTTTTGACTTTCAAATTATCATGTAAAAACTTTATTTAATATTTCTATTAGTTTAAGAAAACCATTATGCAGTTTTTTTTCTTAAAGATGCCATTCAATCATCTTTTTATCTATTTCAAAAATGTTCATTAAATTGTGATTATGTAGTTTATAACCAAAATTAAAGAATACCTGTCTGATTTTCTAGTAAATAGAAATGGGGATGCTTTCAAAATAGATCCTCCATCATCAGAAAACTGCTATAAAAAAAACATGTTAAAACACCAAAAACACAAATTTCATCAGAGTGGGTCTAGTTTTTAACTTCACAGAGGATCCTTAGCACATCCAAAACCTTTTTTCACATACTAAAAAGTAATAAACATTTTTAAAAGATGAAAATGTGGGTTCAAGATTGAACCAGTTGGTTATGCTGTAAATCATATCAGAGTCGTGTGACATTTTTTTCTTTCTGTTGTATTTTTCCAACACATTCTCATTCTCAAATCATCATATTTTGACGCATGGTTAGGGACCCCACCATGTTAAAAACTGACGTTTTGGGTGTCCCCAACTTGCTATTTTTTGACATGCCAGCTGTTCCAATTAAATCAAGGCTCCCCAACATCCCAAACCAGTACCGGGGCAAGGACCGTACCGGTACCCCAACCGGACGCAGACCAGTACCAGGAGTACCGGATGCAGACCAGACCAGGCTAGGGTTAGGGTACCAGTAGGGTCCTCTGGTCAAACGCAAGGTGGCGCCAGAATCAATCTTTAGCCGGAAGCCGAAATGTCACTGTAGCCGGTTGTGTAAGCAGAAAATTCCTGAACTTTAGGAAAGGAAGAAGTTTGGTCAGCGTGCTTTAGTTGGAACAGCCAGCTCGTCTAAAAATTACAAATTGGAGACACCCAAAACGTCAAAAAGTGACACGGAGGGCCATGCGTCAATATGTGACGACTTGGAAATGAGAATGTGTTGGTTTTTCTTTCCATGCATCACAGGTCCTGTTTGGGGTGGAGCCTAAGCTCATCTGGGCAGGTCTGCCCATAAGATTTAAACCTACGCTGTTGAGAAACTTTGGGGCTCTTTTCTCATCTCCAGCCACAAGTAATTTATTTTTCTTTTTTTATTTATTTCTCTGTCTTCAAAGCTTTGCACTCAATATTTCACACATCTCAACATACACATCCACATAAAATGCTGATTTTATATCTCTCAGAAACAGTTTTTCATCTTTTTTCTAGTTAGTGTAAAGGTTCAAATACCTTTTAACTATTGTTTTTTCAGTTACAAGAAGCAGACCATTTAAAATCATCACAAAAAGTGAGTCTCTAACGTCAAACCAGCACACTGAATCTGTTACTAAACACATTTTTTCATATCTGAGAAATATGGACTTTCAGTAATTGCTGTATTTGCAAAGAAATTGCTTCTCCCACACACTCTCCATCAAAAGGTTTTAGCATAAAATGCAACATTGTTCTGAACATTTGTCAATAATGTATTAGACTTAATTATTTTTTATTTTCTTGCTTCAAAGTAGTTTTTTTTTCTTGAGGGTCTATTAAATTCTACTTGTCTTCATCAACCTATAAGTGACTATTTGACGTTTCTTTCATTTCTCCATCATCACTTTTTTGACACAAAAGATAAAGCATCACAAGCTCGTGTTAATTCCGCAGTGCACTGTTAGCCGAATGACTCTGCTGCTCCCATGAATACTCTAAATGCTATTATTGAACATGTAATGTCTTCCATCAAATGACTCAATTACTCCAAAACGTTGGAAACCAATCACAGCTTCAGATGGAGCAGGAACTGACATGCATTACAAATTCTGCTCTTATTGAGTTTGACAGGCTCTAATGAGAATCAGATTTGTCTGTTTTCTGACAGAAAGAGGGAAGAAGGAAAAAAAACAACTTAGGAGTGAAGAGAACTGAAAGATGCTCTGAATTGAAAAGCAGATTTCTTTCATTTGTGTCTCTCTTCAGCATCATAACATCATAGAGAGCTTTGCATTCATGAAACCTCTTAGTCACAAAAGCTTTCATACCATTACCTCTCAGAATGAGGGTCAGCTGTAGTATCAGTGAGTCCCTTCTGTCTTTTGCCATTTTTTTCATTATGTTTAACGCTTTAATGGCTCATATATTAGAAAGAAAATAGTCATCAATTTATTGAAAACTATATGGACTGTTGTGTATTAAAGGCTAATGACAGTGTATTGAAACGTAATTTTAAAGATCAAAAAGCTAATCATACCAGTAAGTGGACTTTGGATCGACTTGAATGATTCATAAACTGGTCAATGACCCAATTTTACAGTGTTGGACTTCTGCTGCAGATCTCACAAATCCAATGCAAGATGTCAATGACCCAGCTTTATAGTGTTGGATTCCTGCTGCTGAGTGCTCAAAACCAACGCATAACTTCCCCATTAGCATTACACTCTGAAAACAGCCTCTAGAAATTAATCAAATTCGTATATTTTCTTTAAATAAGCAAACAAAATATGCTAATGTGTTAAGAAAAATGCTCTTACCAAGAATTAGTATTTTAAGAAAAAAATTCTAGTCACTAGACATGTTTCCTCTAACCCAGAGTGTGTTCAGACTGGAGAAGTCTGTTGGTCAGGACCGAGTCCGCTTCATTTGGTCCAGTTCAAGTCCTGAACCTTGTGTTTGATCTGTATTCAGACACCAGAGAGACACACATTTCTGCTCTGAACAAAAGCTTGTAAACAAAACTATGTGACTTAATTGTTTATAACTTACAGATTGTCAGGAAAACAGTGTGAAAAGCAAAATGCATCACATTAAAAGTTATTTTTATGAGCCTCATTCATCTGACCAAATTTCAATGAGCTGCTGTTGCATCGCTTCATGTTCAAGGTTTTTTATTTGCCATAACATACATTGAAACATGTTGGAGTTTGGGTGCAAAACTCTCAGAGTCACTGTTTGGGTTGAAAAGTAGGATTTCTGTACAAGTTTAAATAGTATAGTGATTACGAAATATGTACATTTGAAAAACAATAGAATTATACATAGTAAAAAAAGGATAATAGAATGACAAAACGTATATATATGTTTGTTCGCAGTTCTCTGACTACATCACGTAATACCCAGCTACGGTGGCTGATTTGGTCCAGTTGTTCTGCTTCAAGCACAGAGCCTACTCAGACTGAGGAAACTTGAGATCTCTTTAAAACGTGGGTCAGAGATTGACCTCTGATCCCGGTAAGACGACTTCAAAAGACAAGATTGTTTTGACCTCTCAAAAGTGACATTAAAGTAACATCTGATATAGGAACAACATATACGTTTGGAGGTCTCCAATCTGTTTTTTAAATTTTTTTTTATTTTTCTAAAACAAAAGTACGGGAGTGATACCCACCTCTAAAGGACATCTCTGAGAGAAAAACACCACAAATAATTGGATACATTTTAACGGTTTTTAACACTGGCTAAAGGTGTGCCATAGCAGCCCAATCAGCCTTAACCTGATTATTTTAGGGCCAAGATTGCATTAAAACTTCTTCACATCT
>NC_050514.1:31292567-31305720 GCF_002922805.2 Oryzias melastigma | reverse complement strand
TGTGGCGCCTCCACTCTGGCCTGGCTGTAGTATTTATTTAGTATTTATTTATGTAGTATTTATTCTGTCACAAGAGTCTTTCCAAGCCTGCAGAGTTGTTCAGAACTTCAGCTAAAATTTAGTTGGGAGTATTTTCCTCATTCTCATAGATTCCCTTTTCATGTATTGCATGTATAATATTTATATATATATTCATCTTCAGAACTTGCTGAATCCCTTTCAGGGTCACAGGGTTGCTGAAGCAAACCGTTGAGAAGAAGCAGCGTGGACCCTGAACAGGTTGATGGGCCACACAATTACACTCATGCACAACTTGGGGCAAATTAGAGACACGAATTACTCTATGCCCTGTGACAGACTGGCGACCTGTCCAGGGTGTACCCCGCCTTCGCCCTTCAGTAGCCTGGATAGGCTCCGGCACCCCCGCGACCCCGAAAGGGAAGAAGCGGCTAGGAAGATGAAATGAATGAATTAATTAATTAATTACTCTATGAAGCATGTTTTTGGACTGTGGGAGGAATCCGGAGAAAACCCACATATGCACAGGGAGAAAGACCTGAGCCGGGATTTGAACCCTGGTTTTCTTGCTGTGAGGTGAGAGAGTCACACTAAGTTCACATGGACGTGGAAGAGCCGCAGAGCGGAGTCCCCGCGGAATCCGCTCTCTCCTACAATTCACATTAGATGCGCATTTTTCCACGACAGTCAAGAAGCGATTCTGCTAGAGCTTTGTTTGTTTTACCATCATAGGTAAGTTAACAATCTAAAAATATTACTCTTTTTTTCTGCTAAGAAGAAGCAAATAGTTAGTTGTCCTACACTTCTTTAATTTATCTGTTGTTGAGACACACAGAGAGAAGTGTGTCTGTTTTTTGTGTGATGTGTTAATTGTGATTGTATGTTCATTTTCATCTCTACAGATACAAAAACATGATCGCATTTGTCAATCGTGGTGTTTTATTCTGAAGAATTGGTTATATTTTGAAAATAAACCAGATTTTTTCATGTATCTTGATGTAACTTCCTGCTAGAATTGGTGCGGATTGCTCAAAATAGACCAGTCGGCGCGAGCTTACCGTGGAGGACCGCGGTGCTCCACGCCTGGTGTGAACCACACCATAGGTTCCCAAGGGCGCCGAATGTAAGTGCCGTCCGTTCCGCTGCGTTTCCGCGTCCACTGTGAACCAGGCGTTAACCACTACACCACTGTGCAGCCCTTTAAATAATATGAATATTTATTAAAAATATCTTATTGATCAATTTTAAAATAAATTAGAGGAATACGTTTTTGTTCCATAAAAGTCCAAATACCTTTAAACATTTGAGTAGTTTCATGGTAATATATAACCTCATTCTGTGCATTTCTTGAAAACTTCTTCCTTAATGGCAGCAGCCATTACAGAATGGTTTTGGCCATCAAGCGTTAGATAATCTGAAACTTTAACCCACGTCTCTAAAGCACCGTACAATTACACACACCTGTTTCTGCGTTAATTGCCCAATTATCTCATCCATCATTTAAAAAAATTAGGTCACTTCAATTAGTGTGTATTTACACTAGTCAATGGGAGGAGAGTATCCAGGCCACATGGGGGTTCATGTTTTGGATAGGCATGAGCATAAAAAAAAAATAATTCTAACATCTGTTCAGGCGCTTTTTTTCAAACTGGAATTTAAAGGATCCATAAATGACATACAAATAAATCCCTGAAGGAACCATTTTTACACACTGTTAGTGTCATCAGTGAAGGCCTGAGATAAATATATGGAATTAGAAGATCTATCTCCTCTCATGCTCTGCCAAGCAACACTCAGACGGCATACCAACAAGGAGCTGAGGCTGCGCGTCTCCAGCTAATTGCCTGCAAAGATTAACCCTGTCTGTGAAATCTCTTCAGAAGGATGCGCAGATTGATCATTGAAGGACCCCGCGTGCACATCTGAAGATGAAAGGCAGCAAATACACATCAGGAAAGAAAGCAGAAACATGACGCAGCCTAAATTCTGCTTGTAATGAACCACGTTTCTACTTCTGCTCTCTTGATTTTTTTTTTTCTGAATTCTGCCGATGAATCTTTTGAGATGAGTTGTGAGGCTTACTGGGAGTGCGGGAGGAGGCTGTCAGGGGAAGTGAGATGAACATTCAGATTAGTGTGTTTATCAGAGCCAGTTGTTTACACTTGACAAACTCTAATCATAATAATCATGATCATAATCTGCAATAGGCATTCCGGGCCGTCTGGTATCTATCTGCTTGGACTGAGTCATGCTTCAGTTCAACTGTGTGTTTCTAGAAGCAGCAAACAGTCTCTAACAGGAAGCTTGGGGACAGTATTGTTTACAGGTGGTTGTGTATCAAAAGTAGAGCTTAGAGTGAGGATTAATTGGTAAAATACAAGCACAAGTTTCATTTAACAAAGAGCTCTTGTTAGGCATGAGCTGTCTGTGAGCTTTCATACGTGTCATTTTTTTTTGCAGTAATAATGTAACAGCTCCCCTCTGTGCTCAGACTGAGAAGTGCCCAGCTTCTGATTTAGGGAAAAAATACCCAGGAAATGGAATGAAAGATTTAAGAAAACATAAAACATAAAAGCTAAAAAAAATACTTTAAAAGAATTATAAAAAGGTAAGAGGTGGCTCAGTCTTTCATGAAAACATTTACAGGAACAAGCAAAAGCTCCACATTCTTGCAAAAGCACCAAGAGACGGAGCTCTGCTTGTCTTGTTTTAGGACACCGCCCCAAAAAGGGATTTTCTGAAGCCTTTTTTTGGATGAGTTCTGCTTCTCTGCAGATTTACAAATGCATTGTGAACTATTCTGCAAAGCTCCTCTTCATCATCATTGGTTCCCAAAATTATCCCAGCAAGTTCACAGTGGAGCCTCTCGCCTCCTTTCATTACAAAGCAGTTTTATTCATCTTTTTTTAGCAGGAATTTGAGACTTTTACAGGTTACAACAAAATGTATTTACTTTTTGGCTTGTTTACTTTAGTCAAACATGAACCAGCTTGTTTATTCTGAATGCCTGGACTAAATATCTTTCCAAATGTTCTGTTGGAGAACATAATTTGCAGTTTCTCTATTTAGCAATTCACTCAGTTTCTCCAGAGTAGCACCAGATCATCATCCTATCACCACTTTTTTTATTAAGCAGTTTCCATCCCCAAGCTGTCAGACTCCTGATAGTATCGATGTGAGGTGTACTAAACTGCTGTCCACACCAGAGTGGTGTTTCTTTTCTTTATATGCTTTAGGTCACATTTGTGCATTAACAGGTTTGGGGTGAAAACACTCCACCTTGAGAACTAGGAGTCCTTTTAGATGTGGTCGCTCCTCCTCCTCCTCACCGGGCCGATCCAATTAGCAATCAAAGCAATACATGTTTAACAGAAATAAAATCTTACATAAACAAATGAAGTCAAATATTTTTTCTTACAACAAAATGTTTAAAGAAAGACACTCACAAACCAACGGTAACATCCAAAGAAACAATACAAACAGAAATATTACTATGAATTTGGAGTAGCAGGCCTGTGCAGTGTTGCCAGATTTGGATGTTTTGGTTTTAAATTTGCAGGTAAATAGGGGTTTGGGCAGATGGGGATAATTTGGGCAGGTTTAGGGTCAACTTCCTAACATTTTTTTTTTTTTAAATCAGTCATACTGTGACACCATATAACCTGCATTTTATTACAGGTATACAACAACCTGCATTTGTTGTTGATATTTGTGTAAAATGGCCAAATAAAAATGGGCAACACATCCATTAAGGTAAAAACAGGTAAAGACAATTAAAACATATTAATTTAATTTTACAGTCTATTTACAGTGGATATACAGTCAAGACTTTCAGCTGTTGAACAATTTAGCAGGTCTAATCAGTCTTCTGATTCTAAGCATTTCATGGCATTGTTGATCTTGTGCTGATTCTGCACATTCAAATAAAGCTTCATTCAAAATGTTTCCAAAAGTCCAGGGCTTTGTCCAAATTCCCACCCTCATCCCTAACTACTAATCTGGATGTTAAAAGCAATTCGGACGCCATGCTAACTACTTTTCTTTGTTTCTGATTTCACAAAGTAAAAATCTAATCACTACGAACATTCACGGCATCTATTTGCCTCCACTGTGGTCTGATGATGAAAACGTGATTGGTTTATTAAAAAAATGTAATTTAAACACATTTTTTTCTCAAAGATTGTTCAAACACAATACATTGCGGTCTATTTCTCTAATATAAAGAGCATTGTTTCACGTTGGTTTTTCCCAAAGACTTCTGGGATATTTCTAGTGCACTCGATTTTGGAATTGTAGATTCAGACCGCTCTAAAATGGCAAACGCACTACATAGTGAGTGAGGAAGGAATTTGGACATAGCCAAGATGTCTTTGCCAAATGTGAGACGAGTCTTTGTGTCTCTGTTCAGGTTTGTCCCACTCCTCGAACGGATTCATTTTTGTCCAAAAGTCTCTTTCTGACTGTTGAATCATGAACTCTGACCTTCATTGAGTCGAGTGAGACCAGCAACTCTTCCCACGTCATTTTGTGTCACTGATGACCTTCTGGATGAGTTTTTGCTTGACTCATTCTGGTTAGTCTTTTCAGGAAAGGTTAGTTTCTCTGGAGTCACAAAAAACTGCGACTCCTTCCCTCATACTAGAGACTTTATCCTTGCTTCCACCGAGCGGTCCGGCATGGGAGGAATAGTAAGAGAGTTTCCAGTTAATTCAGGTGAGCGTTTCCACTCAAGCAAGCCTCGCCTCCACTGACCGGTTTGGTCTCAGATCGTCTTTTTCTTGCTTCACTTTTTGTACATTGTGTAGAACAGGATTTTAATGTTGTTTGAAAGAAGATTTTGGCGGCTAAGAAGAATACTGCCGTAAAGAGGAAAACAGAGTTGCTAGCTTAGCGGTATAATGTGGTTTCTAATGTCATCATTTTCTGCCAATCAACGGGTGGCTACAGCGGCCCCGCCCCCTATTTTTCTATGGACCAACAGCAGATGGGGCCCTCAAACGGTACTGGTCGGAACTGTTTACTGGGTTCATGTTACAATGGAAACGCTCAAAATACTGGACTGGACCGGACCGGTCAGTGGAAACGAAGCTTTTGTTACTCCGCTGAACTTCCATTTTGTTTGATTCTTTTGCTTTTCATGATATCTTAAAATCTTTATGTTCTTAACTTACATCATGAGTCAAAAAGACATGTAACTGTAATCAGGAATGGCCTGTAAAAAACCCCAAAAACCCATCTTAGTTCATTCATAATTAACAATAAGGAGGCAATAACTAATTTACATTGAGCCAGGCTGCTTTGAGCATTGCTCTTTCACTTCATCACTAAAACAACCATTAAAAAACTGTATTTTGTCTTTGCTCTTGATATATTTGAACAATATTGGAATTAATGGATGATCTGAATAATTGAAGCCTCTTAAATGTGAGAAAATCAAATAAACTTAGTACAGGGAGATGTGCAGTCTAAAATCTAGAGTTATAGTAGAAAAGAGATAAATATTAACTATTACGCGAAATATAATGAACTAAAACATCATGCAATAGATAGTGACAGAAAGCTGAGTTGTTTAACTTCAGATGCCTGTTTGACTTTTGAGTTAAAGCAAGAAATACTGAAGGAACTAGAAGCTGTTCTTAACAGCTTCTATTTGAATGTATAATGAATTTATATTTCAAAATAAAATACCTAATACTTTTTCACCAAAACTCCAACAGTCTTTAGCTGTCCCTTCCATGTCAACGAATTAAGTTCCAATTTTACCATTTTAATCTGGGCTTGTGAAGCCATTAGAGAAAAGGGAGAAAGGAAAATCTCAGGTGTAATATAAAACCAAATGCTCTGGTTGACAGGCCACTGATGGATGTCACATACATCATGCAGTGAAAAGCAGAGGAGAATTGATCTTTTTCCATTTAGAGCACCTTTTTTTTTTCTTATGCAGGGCGAGTCAGAATTAGACTCCACCGCCTGCCCCCATTACAAATGCATCAGTATGCTCCGTAATACCCATGTCCGCTATTCCCCATCGCAGCCCCAAAGTCAGCCGAAGGTTGCTAGCCGCTCATGTAAATGAAGCTTGATTGTAATAGTTCTAAGTGGATTCCGCCCACACAGTCCTGTCACATTCACTCATTGTTATCTGCAGCCACAGCCCCACCCATCAGGGCTTCGGCTGTAAATAATAAAAGTTGTGTCACTTTGCAAATTACCTAAACAGCTCATCACTCGTGTGCTGTGGTTGTTCACGGCAACTTCTCGGCGAACACAAACACCACCGCAAATCAGACGCAAAGTTTTTTTAATGAAGATTATCAGATCTGAGGATGAAGCGACAGCTCGGTTGGTTCGTTTCCTCCTCGATGTTCTCTGCTCTCTCTATCCACAGAAACTTGAATATTCAGAGTTTTCAACAGTTTGTTGTGTATTTCTGATCTCATCCTCTTTATTAGGTGCATTGGGTAAAGCAGAAGTGGGCGGTTACATGGCAGCAGCAAGACCTGGAACTGAGCATCAGAATGAAAATAAAAAGCTTATTTGAGAGATTGTTGAAGACTTATTGATGCAAAAAGAGAGGATCCATGAAGGTCATGAGCACAGATCTCTCCTTTTTATTTTTGTTTTATTTAACTTGTCCCAATCTTCCAGATTTTTGGACTTTTTGCCAAAATTAATGGCAAAACATAACCAGAGATAAATTGAGCAACTTTTTTCTAAAGCCACTGAAAACTTCAGAAGACTTTAAGCTCTGGCTGCCATGGAGCATCCAACATGTTAATCTCAAGACCATTTGATTTGTGCTTTTTGAACTGAACATCATTCTGCGATGTTGCCGTAGCACGTCGACCAATCAGGGACTCAGCTTTGGGGATGTGAGATTTTCCGTGACTAGATCAAAGTGCAGAAAAAGTAACCCAATATGGCCGCTCAATACAAGGATTTTAATCCTTACCTTCCATCAATTTTCTCGTGGGGTGAAGGTGGGATTTCAATTCAATTTTATTTATACAGCCCAATATCACAATTGCCTCATTGGGCTTGAAGCGAATACACCGTTGACAGGTCGGCAGGTTGCCACAGCTGGTCCACCGAGCGTTGGCTGCCTGGTACACAAGGAGCCACCATGGGTACCGTTGTAGGGTGTACGATTGCTCTAGCTGCATGTGCTTATGACATTTTTCTTATTTTCATCAAGACAATAAGCAGATCTTTCAGTTAGATTTTTCCCCTCCCGGGTTCATGCTTAAACTGGGCCACAGACAGACAGAAGTAGCTTTTAAAACAGCTTTCATGAGTGAAGTACATCACACCAAGAGAGACTCAGACAGCAACGTGGTTTCCAGCATCTCTGTAGGCTCTCCAAAACATATAAACCCAAGCTACTTGCTCAACATCATCAATGTTTTCCATGATGTGGTAAACAAATGAAGTTCATTGGCGGTTGCTCCATGGTCGAGGCCTTCCGAATTCAACTTTATTCACAAATTATTTTTTTTGTCAATCTTTGAAAATATTCAAAAAGTCTCCTTAAGAGTAAAAATAACCACGACAAAAAGCCAACGAGACAGCAGTAAAGTGCAGACATGGGGTTTTAGCATGCATCGGTTAGGTGATTGGGTTAACTGCACAGTAAAGTAAAATTTTAGGACCTCTTTGAAAATGATCTGCTGTTCATTCAGTTCTGCCAGCACGGCCTCGTAGCCATTTTCTGCTTGGCTGCTCTTAATTCTCATCTGCAGCCACCAAGTTTCTGGAATAAAGGGAACAGAGCCAGAGCTTTCACATGGAGGTCCTCGAGGAACCGCAGAGAGGGACCCAAATTATAGGCATGAAAAGCAGTCGATGAAGAAACTACGAGGAAAATCGAATAATAATAAGTTTTCTTCAAACTTCTTAATCTGAAAAAGAGATAAATGAATTCTTAAAAGGCGTTTAAGTCCTAATCTGATCATATTTTCATCAATTTTTAAAGTGTTCTCACTGGTCTTTTAATTATGATTCTGCTGTTTTTAGCCAAAAAAATAAAACCCAAAACTTTTGTTTTCTAGGAAATACTTTCTGCAGAGCTGCATGAGTTCATCAGGGTTGTAGGTTAAACTCCCTCATTTCCTATTATCTCCTGGCTTACAGCCCTCAAAATCCAGAAAAAGCAGTGCGACAAAAATGGCGAGCAATATTGGAACTTTCCAGCCGTACAGTTTTTTTTTAGCCAAAATCCAGCTCAGATGAGGAATATAAAGACCTACATGGATCTATTTGTCTGCAAGTGGTTTCATCGGAATAGAGCAGAGCAGAGACCTTGTGACCTTCTGATTGTACCGCCATACCAACTGCATTTTGGTCTATTCCTGATTCACAATGATTTGAACTGGGGCTGCCACGATTAGTCGACTAATCGAAGACTAATCGACTATTAAAGTTTAATAGTCAATTATTTCCTGCTTTATATTATATAGAGTCAGAGTTTATAAAGTTGAACAAAGTTGCGAGTGTTCAGCATCAAAAAATGTACTTTTTTATATTTGAGTCAGTGAGACCAAAACTTTATTTTTTGTAAAAAATTGTGGTTTTAGATACCAACCTCATTTCATTTAAACTTGTTTTAATACCATAAACTAATGAAGGAAAGAAGCTGCACAATTCATTAATAGTTCATTAAACTATAATCTTATTTGGCTTTATTTATAGTTATTTTAAAGCTAACAATGGTTAAGATGTGTGCTCTACATCCATTTTGAACATTACCCGATCAGTCAACTAATCGGAAAAAATAATCGGTAATTAGTCGACTCTTAAAATAATCAGTTGTGGCAGCCCTACTTTGAATAAAGAAATATTCAGAAAGGAATTTTAGGCTTAATTTTCTTAATATTTGTCCTCCATTTGGAGAAAAATTCCACAAGAACGTGTTAAAAGTACCAAATATACCATTTTCATTGGAGTGAATCTTCAAATTCTGTGTATCAACAAGTTTATTTCTCACGTTTTTCATTAGAATAAAATTAGGGAAAAAAACTCCAGTTTATTGACGTTGACAGGTCAAGTGAGAGGCAAAACGATGGAATAAAGGACTCTATAAAAACAAAGAGACACGATTCAAACTTTCTTTAAAGTTTTGTTATGAAAAAGAAAACCTCAGGAATGATTTTAACCATACAGTAAAAGAACATTAATAACACAGATCATTGAACAGAGGTTGGTTTTGGATTTATTTGATATTATTCATGTTGTTGTATTTTTCAGGAACAGCAGGTGAGCCACTGAAGGATTATCTAATGACACACACTTTTGTTTAATTCCTAATCTGATCTTGATGCTATTCCCCATGCCCCCGTGGCTCTATAAAAGCACAGTTCATCCTTTGACTTCATGCATCAAGTGCCTTATTATTCCTATCAGCTCTTAATGCTAATGTATCTCCAAATCCTGGGCTTTGAGAGGAGAGCGAACATCTCTGTCAGATAGGATTTCAGGTTAGGATGGAGGCCAACGCCCCTGGTTTTAAGTACTTTTCCAAGTTACCAATGGATGCACCATATTTTTGGAGAAGTGTATGGGAAATATGTCTTTTTTTTTTTTTTTTGCATTTCACCACACTGTTGTGTATTATAGTACTCAGTTAGGTGAAATCAGGTAGACCAAAGGTCAAGTATTAAAGAAAGGAAAAAGACTGAAGCCAAACCTTTCCATCATTTGGATGTTCAAAAAATTCTGTCAATAAAATTCAAGAACTATTTTTTTACAAAAGGTAAAATGACAGAGATCATTGGTTTACTACCAGCTATTCTAACTCAGTCCTGGTCCTGTTTGTGTTGGAAATGAAAGCCCCGTCTCCAACATTAGGCCATTTATTCCATACTCAACCCCCCTAAGATGTCTCACTGGATCTGGTTAGTGCACACATGTGAACCACATTTCCAAAGTGGGAGGCTATGTTAGAATAAAACAAACAAAATGTTAGCTTTTTAATAATGATACGTACATAGAAAGTCATACAGTACATTTCAATTTTAGAAATGAAAATCGTGCATCTGGTTCCAAGTTCTTACAGCTGAGTTTTTCTTTTTTATCTGCTCTATCATAAAGATAAACATGCAAAAGAATCTCAGCACTAGAAGTACATAAATGCTCTATATTCTAGCACCACGTGGCATAAATGAATATCCCTTAAAGATGACTAGTTTGAGGCTAAAAGTGCTCCCCCCCTTTCAAGGTTTTTGGTCTCGTTCTCAGCCCACAGAGAAGCTTAGAAGTTTCTTAAGCCCGAGGAAAGCCGGGCCTTTACTGTTGTGAAATCATGCAAGTTTGCAGAATAATGACTCTCTAATCTCTTTCATTTTCTCTGCAGAAACTCCTCTTGGGTCCTGTCAGTTTCGGACCCTCAAGTTTGGATGGATATATCAACGTAGAGCCCTCCCACACCATTACACGCTCTCCCTGATCTCACTTTCTCTGCCTTTTGCCCTTTTTCTCGCTGATAATAGCTCATTGTGGAAAGCATAAAAAATGAAAGTTATCACATTTTCACCTGAGGTCATTTTTTCTCTCTTGATTTTTTTACTTCCTAATGGCTTTCAAAAGTTCTTCCCTTCTGTATCGGTGGCCTTGTCCTTTTTGTGTCTCTTGGTTGCTCTTCTCTTTCATGACACACTCATTACATCTCCCAAACAGTGTGTTTAGAAAATGGGCTTTGACTGTGAGCAGCAGCCCAATTTTAATTTCTTTCAATCCAACTAACCCAATCACCTTCTGCCCATAACCACATTCAGAGGCATTGTCCATTTGGCACCATTTGAAGTTAATTATCCATTGACTTCCTCACCTCCTTCATTTACTTACTGTTGCCTCCAGATGAGAATTAAGTCATTGTGAAGGCGTATAAATGTTATTTGAACAAGTGTGTTTGGCCATTTCATTGCCGTGTTTGAATGGTTTATATTAATGTGCGCTCCCAAACGCTTACCAAAATGTGACCAGTCCCATTAAAGTTTGCCGCGGCGTCTATCTTTCTCTTTCATTAGTGTTATTTACTTTGTTTTTAATTAACCCATCTGCGAGAATCCCATTTGTGCTCTGCCATTCGTGCAGTTTTGGTGTCAACAGACTGCTGACGGACTCTTTAACCTTTTTGTCACTGTACAACTGAAAATAAGTTGGAAAATTCCAAACAATACAGAACCTTTAAGGTTTTAAAAAAATATTTGGGATGAATTGTTCAAAATAAGACAAAAAAGTATTAAGAAAATTGAAATACTGATAGATTTCTACAAAAAGCAACATCTCTGTCGCTGTAAACAAGCAGTCAGGAACATTATATTCCATAAATTATAATTCTCTCATCATCTTCCACATATTTGCTCTAACCCAAACCTAATCTGATTAGGGCTACACGAAACAAGAAAAAAACTTGTGATGTTCGATTTTAGTGACCATTATTGCGATGGCAATTTGACTTACAATGCAGGAGCAAATACTAAAACAGAAAACTAAAACATCATTTCCATTTCACTACAACAGTGTTTATTTAAATAAAAGTCCAAGTAATTTATACAGCAAGTTATCTCTACAGTTGGGGGTTAGAAGTTGTTTGACAGAGAAACACTAAAGAATAATTAATCTTTCTGGTAGTACCTCTCAGAGCTAATATGGACAACTATTACGAAGTAAGTAGTGTACTCAAGGACATTTTTAAAAACAACGGTTTCTCTGTCAAAGCGAGTGTGTAACCATTTATCGCGGTTTACGCCGTCTTTTGCGATACTATTTTGTCAGTGTAGGTGAACATCTCCGGCAAAACATAAGAACACATTCTCACTCCCGAGTCGTCACATATTGTCGTTTGGTCAAGGACCCTTTTTGACAGTCCCCAAGTTGTTGTTTTATGCACTGGCTGTTCCCATTAAATCACCTGTTCCCAACCTTTGGGCCACGAATCAGAACCGGTCCAGTACAGTGACACGTAGCACACCGGTACCAGACCTAGTAACGGGTGCGAACTAGACGTGGTATCGGATGTGAACCAGTAAGGTTAGGGTACCATACTGGTCATGATCCGAGGACCAATGTGTATACGGTGCTGCGTCCTGACGGTTGCGGACCCTTGATTCTACGAACAGCCAGCACATCAAAAGATAATTAGTATTGGAAACCCAAAACATCAAAGTGACAAGGAAGTGGCCTTAACTAAACATCAATATGTGACAACTTGGAGATAATGTGTTGGTGTATTGTACAAGCTGATATCACAATGCTGATATTATTCTTTATTTATTGTACAGGCCTACATCTGATGCAGTTTTTACATGTATTTGAGTCCAGCAACCATTGTGACTATTTAAAATGCTCCGAGTTCAAATGAGCACAACATCAGTAACTTGGTAAACCACTAATGTGCAACTTTACCTCTCTTAGTGAGCACCTTTGGTCAAATGGTTAGAGAATTTAAATATTTTGCACATCAAACACATGAGAAAAAGGTTTGTTTAAACTCCAATCCCTTCTCACGCAACTAGGTATGTGAAAAGTGTTCTCCACATTTGACGTATCCCCTGGGGGAGCAGTGAGCTGCAGACACAGCCGTGTTCAAGAATCATTTGGTGGTTTAAACACCCAAACCAACCCCTTAATGCTGAGTGTCAAGCAGGGTCCCATTTTACAGTCTTTGGTATGACTAGGCCTAGATTCGAACTAACCTCCTTCCAGTCTCAGGGCGGACACTCTACCACAAGGCCACTTAGCTTTTATCAACAAAATACATCAATATAAAGTGTGAAAGTGACTTACCCCCACCCCCCTCTTCACTGCTCACAAGGGCTTTCCACTCCAAATGCATTTTTCTTTATTCTAAAATTGTTCACAGTCGTCTTTTATTTATGATTATGCAGTTTTTAGCAACAATTAGAAAGTCTTTTTCATTTTTTTAGAACATTTTCTCTCCAGAGCAACAGGAGCTTGGCTTTGTTTACATTCTCCCATTAGCTTATACCACTTCACAAGCTTAAGCTAACATTATTGTCGCAAAAAAATGACGAGTAATATCAGAGCTATCCAGCTAGCCTGATGCTAATTGTCTACAGGTGGATCATTCCGAAGGGCTGCACGGTGGCACAGTGGTTAGCGCTCTCGCCTCACAGCG